>NW_022157261.1:0-79195 GCF_007821495.1 Lachnellula hyalina
TCCTGTTGGACCTGGTCAAACCTCGGTTCCAGATGGTATAACGATACCTGCAGGTAGTGGGAGTGTAGTAATTCCCGTTGGACCTGGTCAAACCTCGGTTCCAGATGGTATAACAATACCTGCAGGTAGTGGTAGTGTAATCATTCCTGTCGGGACCGGTCAAACCTCTGTTCCAGATGGTATAACGATACCTGTAGGTAGTGGGAGTATAATCATCCCAGTTGGGCCTGGTGAAACATCAGTTCCACCAAATGGAGTGACTGTACCCGTGGATAGTGGGAGTGTATCTATTCCCGTCGGGCCTGGTCAGACCTCGGTTCCGCCAAACGGTGTGACTGTGCCTGTGGGTGGTGGGAGTGTGACCATTCCCGTCGGGTCTGGTGAAACATCAGTTCTATCCGGTGTCAACCCACCTGGATCACAACCAGCTGGTACAGCAGGAACAGCACCAGGGCAGCAAACTGAGCCAGGGCAACAAACCCAGACAGCACAACAGACTCAACCTGCATCGCAGCCAGTTGGGACAGGAGGAACAGCACCTGGGCAGCAAACACAGCCAGTTCAACAGACTCAACCCGGATCACAACCAGTCGGCACAGGAGGAACAGCACCAGGGCAGCAAACACAGGTAGTGCAACAGACTCAACCTAGTCAGTCTCAACCAACTCAGTCCATTCAGCTAGGTCAAGGAACCCAACCGATTGTAAATTCTCCGACACAAGTATCCATTCAAACTCCTGCTCCATCGGCAAGCATAACTGGCGGTGGAGACTCGTCTCAAAATGCTCTGTCAGTGGCTGGTGCTTCGCCTACTACGACCGAGGTCGTGTCCGAAAGTACTACTCCTGCACCAGCTCCTATCATTATCGGATCCCAGACTGTGACAAAAGGGTCCGATTCAGCCTTTATAATCGGGTCACAAACGCTTTCGCCGGGATCTTCTATCACGGTTGATGGGCAGCAAATTTCTATGGCCTCTGATGGAAACGCAATTATTGTCAACGGTGCGACCGAAACACCACCAGCTTCAACTGCTCCAGCAGTGGTTGTTGTCGACGGCTCTAGTATCACCGCAAACTCCAACTCCGGCTTCGTAATCGGAAGTCAAACCCTAACCCCAGGAGGTGCAATTACTATCAGTGGCCAAGTGATTACTCTCCCAGCAGCCACACCAAGCGTCTCCAAGGCAGGCTTCGTGATCGGCTCCTCTACCTTCACCCAGGACGCAAACTCCAACTTAGTAATCGGATCAAAAACCATAACTCCTGGGGGGGTAGCTACCATTGATGGAGAAACCATCTCAGTTGCCAGCTCGGGCGGCGCTGTCATTATCAATGGCCAGCCCAAGCAATCAACCGCATCCGTAATCAACCAGCCACCCATCACCAGCGTCGTTATCGCAGGACAGACTCTCACAGCAGGCGGCAAAATAACTATCGGCGGAGACGTGCTCTCTCTTGCCCCCTCTGGGACCGGAATTTTAGTTATCGGCACCGTAACCATGGGTGGCGGCGAAAGCACCGCGACTGCGACTGGCAAGAAGAAGAAGAACGCGGCTGGCAGAAGTGCCACGAGCGCTTGGGGAATGGGATGTATCACTATGCATATTTCGTTTGTTCTAATAGCCTTTTGGCTGCATTGAAACGAAAGTCGATCCCGGAAAAGGCGACTGTGGGGTTTATTTTGCATTGGGAGGGCGTTTACTAACTTACATATATGTTCCTTTTTTATACCCACTGTGAATATGTAGGACAATACCTATAGATAATTCTTGTATATAAAACTTAGACCTTAAATTACTAAATCTATTACATTGTATATAATTTATATATTCTTTCTGCATTCTTGATTGTGAACAGAATGTTTCGGACGATATGGATGTTCTCCTGAAGGAGATGCTTAGAGGCATTTCTTCCAAAAAGAGAAGTATTTTCCAGAAATCTACCATGAACTACTTATAACCGACTAATGGAATAGCAAGGAGTCACATAAATCACTCGGTCGGGAATTAACGACCCGGAAGGATCAAAGGTATACGAATTTACGAAGTATAATGATACGAGTCACGGGTGAGATATTGATATTGATGGGCCTAGAATATGACTTAGCTTATCCAAGCGCAAGGGTATAGAGAATCCCACACCCGTACGCATCTACTTTGATGTCGTCCCGTCAAGCATCTTTCTTCCTCTTGGCAGCATTACCCTCCCCCATCGCCGCAGCTACATCCTCAATCGTAAGCCCCCTCTTCCTCCTCTCAGTCTTCTCTTCCCCCAACACAGAATCATCCGCAACACTCTCGTATACTTTTGCTATCTCGTTAAACAGCCCCTTTCCAGCAGACTCAAACCCCCCATCTTCCTCGTGCGCGGCCGAT
Organism: Lachnellula hyalina; assembly: GCF_007821495.1. Lineage (NCBI taxonomy): Eukaryota > Fungi > Ascomycota > Leotiomycetes > Helotiales > Lachnaceae > Lachnellula > Lachnellula hyalina. The sequence goes on from NW_022157261.1 coordinate 2,378, forward strand.
ATCTCTTCCACTGTCGTCAAGCAAGTTAAGTTAGCCAGCCGTCTTCCTTTCTTCCTTCTTTGAAGTTCTTTCCTTCCTTCGGTCAAGACAAGCAAGGGAAACCAGAACTTACTCTCCTTGACCCATCGATAAGCCTTAGGTGGCATACTAGTAACGCCATACCTAGCAGTCTTCAGTGAAGCCGGGAACTTCTCCTCCATCTCCTCGATCAAGGCCGGCAGCACGCCCAGATTAGACGCCGTAGTAAAGGCCTGAATACAGAGCGCCGTAAAGCCTTTCGTCACCGTAGCAAAGCAGCATTTCAGCCCACTCGCTATCCCCACATCTTCAGAAATATGCTTGAAGTTCAGCGTCTCGGCTAGTTGGGCAAAGGAAGCTGGGACCGAGGCGACGGAGCCGGAGATGGGGATGCTGGGCTGAGACCACGTGAGTGAGGTTTTGGGGTGCTGGCGAGCTTCGGTTGTGCTTGGTGTAGGGGTGAGTTTCTGGGTGGGTGCGCTGCCTATGATGCAGCCATCGAGGAAGGTGATGGCGGGTGCTTTGGTCGAGAAGATCTCGCCGATGGAGCGCGCGCTGCGGGGCGAAACGGCGTTTAGGTCGAGGAAGTAGAGGGGGGTTTTCTTGGGGGTGGAGAGGCTGGTGAAGGCGGTGCTGATGCGCGTTGCGATTGAGACTGCGTCTCGTGGGGGGACGATGGAGAGGATGTAGTCGGATTCTGTGATGAGGGAGAGGTCGGAGGGGAGGGCTTCAATGGATGCTCTTTCAGCTCGTGCGTGAGTGTCTTGGCTGCAACAGGTTTGGTAAGAATGTATTTCCAATAGAATGAACCGTTGGATTTGACTCGTAATTCATAAGTGAAGTGAACTAGAGATATTTGTTCCCCAATTGCAAATTGTAGCTTCATGCCCCACTTTTGGATACTTGAAAGGGGAAATGTAGCTTCACAACCGTACTACTTTTGTTTGATAAAAATGAAGTGAAACTCTATCCAGAACTTTCAGAATAGACACTATAGCACGCAAAACTTGAATTCAAATCAAAGCAAAAGATATTTCAACATGCACGCCTACCTTCGACCTTCTAAATTCGTTACCACGCGATAGTTATGAGCAACAAGAAGCTTGGCAATCCCCATTCCCATCTCCCCAATAGACAGAATCGCTACGGTTGCTAGAGGAACCATTTTCGTGTTTCAGTGTCCAAGCTTGATGAAGTGAAAATCGATGATAAAGGCAACGGATGCGGAATGGGAGGTCGAAGTGACATCCGAGATATGTTGGGTTAACCTTCTATGAAAATAAAGTTCGAACTATGTGGGGATCGATCTTTATATAGCGTGATCGTTCTAATATGTTAATAAGCTTTCACACGCTAAACTGTGAACCGCGGTTGGTAATACATATATAAACCTTGTGATATTTGTTGCGTAGCAATCCTTGCAAACACATCATCCTTTCATAGACGAAGCATGACACGTCATCTTGTCGATCATTTATTATCTGTTGGCTGACAATCTTTGCAGATATGTTCGGAGTTCAAGTCTCTGAGGAATCAAGTATTACTTTAAGTAAACATCAGTATATCACATGATCTGTGCACATTTTTTGTATGTCACATGGCTCACCCCCAATTCCCAGTTACCTCGAATTCAGCGGTGTTTATCCAAATTAGTAAAGGAATAGTGGTTTACCATCGCCTCTATGTTTGAAAAGTGGTGTTTTCACTTTAGCGTTCGTATCTACGGAGGTATATTAGAAGATGTATCGCAACTGTTTCCGTAAGCGGGGCAATATGACTGAACATGTACTAGTACTCTCCACTTCTAATCCTTCCAAGATTTGGATGCTCGGGATGCTAGTAATTTACAAGTACTCCGTAAGTTACTAGGTGCTTTAGTCTCCGGCGGGAAAAAGACCGAGGCTTTTCTGGAATCGAGATTTGAGAGATATATATAGATTTAAACAACTGGCATCGGAATAGATGCCGCTTGGTTGTATTCGGAGCAACCATTTCTCCGCAATAGTATAGTCTCCCGAGGAGTTCGGGCTTTTAAAGTAGAAAGTCGGGGTACCTAGTAATACTCTATAGTCCATGCGACGTGTCATAATATATGACCGAGTTTCCAGATTCGGGTAAAGCCCTTGAAGAATGAGGGGAGGGGAGGGGAGGAGGGAGGTAAGGAGGGAAAATTAAGCGATGCGAGGTGTGGCTTGAGCTAGAGGCTTGAGGCTTGAGACTTGAGAGATGTGATACAACCTTAATTATTGTACTGTAGAAGTGGGCGGGATGCTTAAAGTGGCATGCCATGCGATCAGGCCTGCATTATACTCATAGCTCGAGGTACTTAGGTGCTCCGGCGGACAACTCTCTTTCCTTAATCTTTACCATTTAGCTTGTACTTGTACCTGGACAAATCTCTGCGAGATCATAATATAACTGATATATTCATTTCAACAGTATCCACTCCGCTTCGTCCCCTTCTATTCACTTTGCGCCTCTGAAACTTGCCACGATTTAAGACAAAGCACTCCTCGACTTCAACAACACCACGAGCATTGCATTTGGCTTCGCAAGAACAGATGCGCATTATCGGCACTCTACATCCCGACAACGCGCGTGCTCGCATCGATTCTCTTGCACAGCTCTAGCCAGTCGGGCCAATACAGATTCCGAGTTTGCGACAATCACCAACTTGCACAACCACTCAGTGGCTTTACGGATACGGAGTACGTACTCACTACACACACAAGATCTATTACTAAGCATCCATAGAAGTCCGTCTACATAAAGTGGTCAAGCAGGACCAGTATATCGAAATTTCTGCCCCAAACCCTAAACTTCATAAACTCGCAATGTCTACTGTTCCTATCAAGGCCATCGCGGCTGTGTCGGCCGTCGCAACATACATTCTCGTTGAAAAGCAGCCTGAATTACTCCTATTTTCAAGGCCGAGCTACCTAGGAACCTTCTCACAGTTGTGCACTGTTGGTTTTATGATCTTTGCCATTTGGAGAGTCATATTATGGCCGAAATTCGTCTCCCCACTGAGGCACCTTCCCGGCCCCAGCGGAGGTAGCTGGTGGAATGGGCAATTCCCAGATATCTTGGCGAGGCCAACGGGAGTTCCGATGATTGAATGGTAAATCTAAAACATCTTCCAGGTACACAAAGTCCTCCTAACGTCTATCTACAGGATCAACTCAGTACCAAATGAAGGTCTTATTCGCTATCTAGGGCTCTTGAACGCGGAACGCCTAATTATTGCTTCTCCAAAAGCACTCGGCGAAGTCCTCGTGGCGAAAAACTATGATTTTGTAAAGCCCACTCATGTTACAGCTGGCCTTGGGCGATTGCTTGGAGTCGGGGTTCTATTGGCCGAAGGAGACGAGCATAAGTTCCAAAGAAAGAATCTGGCGCCAGCATTCTCATTCAGGCACACCAAAGACTTATATCCAGTGTTCTGGAACAAGTCCAGAGAGGTTGTACAAAAGATGACCGAGAAAGTGAAATCTGGCGGTGATGCATTACGACCAGACTCCAAAGACCCCAAAGACTTGGAGAAGAGCCCTGTGTCCGACGGAACACCCGTTCTTGAAGTAGGCGGCTGGGCAGGAAGAGTTACTCTTGACATTATTGGAGTTGCTGGGATGGGCCAAGATTTTGGTGCCATTCAAAATCCCAATAATCTTCTCAGTGTCACCTACCAGAAGATTTTTAGACCGACAAAATCAGCTGCAATTTTGGCGTTGGCCGGTCTGCTTCTCCCGACCTGGTTTGTGAAGGCATTGCCCGTGAAAAGGAACGAAGATCTGAATCAGGCCGCGGGGGTGATTAGGGATACCTGCAGGCAGCTCATTCGCTCGAAAAAAGAGAAGCTCGAAAAGGGAGAGTTGCACGACCTCGATATACTGAGTGTTGCTCTAGAAAGCGGGGGATTTACGGATGAAAACCTGGTTGATCAGCTTATGACTTTCTTAGCCGCTGGCCATGAAACCACAGCAACAGCAATGACTTGGGCGGTTTACATGCTCTGTTTGAACCCAGAAATGCAAACTCGCCTTCGAGCTGAGATCCGAGATCATCTTCCAAGCATCGAAAACGACTCGACTGTAACTAGTCAACAGATCGATCACATGCCATACCTCAACGCTGTCTGCAACGAATTACTGCGCTACTACGCTCCGGTACCTCTTACCCCCCGAATCGCCGTACGGGAAACCACTATCATCGGCCAGAAAGTTCCTAAAGGTACACAAGTTATGCTCATCCCCTGGGCCGTCAACAAAGCCGAAAATCTCTGGGGCCCCGATGCTGGGAAGTTCAACCCGGACCGCTGGCTTCCGTCCGACGAGAACCCTCAGAGTGCCAACGGCGGAGCACCGAGCGCTTACTCCCTCCTTACTTTCTTGCATGGGCCGAGAAGTTGTATCGGGCAAAGTTTTGCCAAGGCGGAGTTCGCGTGCTTACTGGCTGCTTGGATTGGACGTTTTGAATTTACACTTTGGGATGAGAATGAAAGGGACGAGGTGAATATCAAGATTAAGGGGGGCGTCACGGCTAGACCTGCCAATGGGATGTATGTTAAGACCAAGGTGGTAGATGGATGGTAAGGCGTTGGATGAATGCCGGGAATGCTGGGTATGATTGGAATGCGGAGTTAGGCCTGTAAAATAGACGAAATGCGATGATGACATTACTTAGGGGCTGCGTTCTCGAATGAGCTACAAAGGAGATTTTATTCTATACATGAAGGTAGTCGTATCTATGTTGTGCTACCTTGCCCTCTGACTCCTTATATTTGAGTCCTGTTCTAAGGCCAACAAAGTGCATACTTGAGAGATACACATTGTGAGTTACCACTAAAATAACTTCTGTCGATATGTAAGTATCCTGTTACTGCTAAACTTCAGAAAAGCTCTTGCCTAATCGAAAAACTAATGTTGGGGAAGGAGCGCCCCAAGAGAAGTCGAAGTAGTTAGGCAAGTGTCAATGAAATGATGCCTCGTGTGGATGCGATCTATTTATTGAGCATTGAATCAACTCCAGCGCATACCATTCTTCAATATCAACATATAAATTTCTATTAATAAATTCCGAAAGACTACCGGTAAAGAGATCGTTGATATCAGACATAAGGACAATCGCTACCGCTCTACTGTTCTATTACTTGGGGATAGAAAAACTTCGAATCTTCCCCTGGGGAATTCACCGCATCAGTACCTCATTTTACTGGCCGTTCTGCAGCTCCTCTTCAGAAGAGAAGATGCAGAATATTCTACTGTAAACCACTTCCGTCAACGCGCACAAAAGTGAATATACTCAAGCTGAACCTTTCTTCCTTGAAACACAACTACCCCTTCCTGGCAAGAAACCTTGTGAGGAATAGAAATCACTACGACTTGCTCTGATATCGAGGCAATAGTGTACGACGCACCTTGCTCTTCGGAAAGCCTTTAAACGCCCTTCGCGACATCCAGTCAATTCATTTGGTTTGGAATCAAGCCTCACTCGCTGTGAATCATTTTGGAAGTGATGACAGTCACAAAGCCATTTGAGCTCATTCATCATCAAGCGCTCCACTGACCCAAATCTCCACCAACTCCAACTCCTTTCTCAATACCCTTAGATAGCAAATCATATCAAATATTCAGAACTCAACCACAACAATGTCTAACGCCGAGAAGATCGTCGACAGCATCGAGATCGATGCCGGTAAACTTAAAGCCAACCCCTACAGGGCGTCAAAATCCAAAACTGGAACATCCTCCAATTCGTACAAGGCGACCCCCACCACCAAGCGTACCCCCAAGAGCTCTCCCGAAGCGAGTTCTCCTACTTCAAAACGCACTCGAGCCAACTCATCGTCGGCGTCAACAGACACCCCATCCGCGAAGCGTAGTGGTCATGTCAGGACAAAATTGGTAGCGAATCCTGAAGATGCCAGCCCGATAAACTCACCGGAACTTGTTACTCCACCACTAGAGGAAGATCAGAAGACTCCATCCATGGCTCTCTTCCAGAGCAGCCCTTTTGAGGTGCCACCATCAAGCACATTCACTCCTCGCAAGTCGGATCAGAAGAGGCCGAATTTGTCAACTTTTGACGATGTATTCGGCAAGAGTCCCATTACCCCTGGTCAATCTCCGAGAGGCATCAAGAATGAAGACGTTGCCGACTTTCTCAATCCTCGCAACTACCAGGCAGCGGATTTCGGCTATCTTGAGATTGGTGCAGAAAAGCACAAGGACTGGACTCCTCTTACCATTCATACTGCAAAGTGTGATGGTTGTAGCAAGCAGAACAAATCCGTCCTTCAGAGATGTGGACGGTGTAACAAGCAACTCTGCAAGGAATGCATCTTCAATACCACAGGGGAGGCTATGGAGGGTCATGAAGTCAACCCGACTATGCTGGACTGGAATCCTCCGAAAGTAAAGCGAACTCCAAAGGTCATGCCTAAGGCGAAACGCACAATTACGTCCCGACGAGGTAACCAATTTGAAGATGCTCCTTATGACGATAAACCTCGACGCCCACAGGCCAAGAAGCGTAAGCTGGAGTCTAAAGAGACAGGTATGTTGTTTGTTCAAACATTTCGAGGCACCCAATGTACATTCGATTGTCTCGGGTTTTTAAAAGAGGTTCCCAGACTCAACGCTGACTCTGAGATTCACAGGCCAAACTACCGAGCCAAGAAAGAAGCAACGCACCACTGAGGATACTATTTCAGTATCTGATGACAGCTATGATGATCGTGACATGGGTGATGAGGAGTTTTCCCAAAAGTACGACGACTACCGTCGTAAAAAGAACTGGGATCAAGAAGACGAGATGGATTATTCTATGAGCGTCGAGCGTCTTGGCAATCTCTGTGATAAAGACCACCAGCGATTTCGAAATGGAAATCAGGGACCTGCTAAACTCGCAGATGTCCCAGAGACTGCTGGACATGTGTGGGGTGCTGCACGTCCTTTGCCAAAGCATGTTGGTGCTGCCGCTTTCCCGAAGAACGATGCCAGACCCGGGATTATGGTAGATCACATCAAGGGTGACAGTGGTGATAGTCTGGATGAGCTTTTCACCATTGCAGCCAGGGCAAGTGATGACAAGGCCCGGGTGGCCGAAAAGAATAGGCTGGAGCAGAAGCTGCAGTATGAGATGTTCAAGGTTCGGCAGACAAACCCCGATTACAAAAGGCTGGTAGAGGAGGGCAGGAAAGATGAGGCGGACGAAATGATTGTTGGTGCAGCAAATCTTATTCGCATTCGTCACGAATTGTGAGAGTCTCTGGTCGCTTTCCTAGTACCGATATCAATATATCGCCCGACAGGGTTGCACTACTATACATGTTTTTCAGCACTCGCAATACCCGATATCAACTACGCCACAACGCTTGTACAAGTATAATACCGCATGACGCTTTCCAGATTTTCCTTTCGACTTCCCTGGCTCAGAGAAGATACCTAGGCGACGAGGAGCTTTCATGGAAGATCCGATTGAACAATATTGCTCTGCACAAAGGTGCGGAAGGATGTCAGAGTACAAATCGATTCCCTGCAACTATACTTCCAGCGCCTTGGCTGAATATATCGTGGAGGACATTTGGTACTGGTACTGGATGGGGGTTTCTTTCTGCGAGACTTTGACACGACACGAATACACTTGTGTTGAGTTTAAGCTGCTTCTGAACTTCTCCCTGCTAAACGGCACCAAAAACACAACCGGTCTTTTCATAGCACGCGCGTTCTACTCGGCCATCTTTTAGAACACTCTGAGGGTACGGTACCATATTCGCGTTGCGTTTTAATAGCTGCTTCTCAGGCATTGCATTGTCTAGAGAAAGAAGCAGAGATAATACAGCGAGATTCATTTATACTATACTTGGGACATTGACAATCAATGTATAATATGCATATCCATCGTGACGAAGTTATTGCTGTAGAAGCTCCACTTGGAGCGTCAATTCATTACAATTTCCCACGTAACGTAGCATAACTCGGCGCACCGGAGCTGAGCTTTAAAAATCTGTAACTATTCATGCGTGTACTTTACTTTACCTTTTCAACACCACCCTAGACTAGACGCATCTTGCATAGAATACAGTATTCATAAGTAAGCAAAGCGCGTCTATATAGTATTGTAACACATTTCAGATAGAAGGAATTATGCTTCTGATTCACCATATGTCGAAAGTGAATATTATATCAGTGCTAAGATCTGGCGGATATCTTCTGAGAGTCTGAAGATGAAAGTTGGAAGGGCGAAAGACTTCCTAGGCCTACTTTTCGTGTGTTGATTCGCATATAGTTAGACTATATCGTGTTTCATTATAAAGTTACGCGTGATCGAGTAGCGTAATGGAGCTTGAGATTAAGGGGAGGTTATGTTGAAAGGGGAAGGGAAGACCGTAGGCTGGGTGTTGGTGTGAAGAGGTTTGGAAGAGGAGAGAGGATGGGAAGGGGTTGTGAGGGGATGAGAGAGGTGGGAGAGAGTCTGGCTGAAGAGTAGATGGGTTTGAGTTTGAGTTGGACCTTGTGGGTTATTACAATAGTTGGAGGACCGGAAGTGAAGTGAGGTGGGGCGGGGCACAGAAATGTAGGTGCAGGACGGACCGTCCCAGCGCGGCGTGGCTCCCGCATCTCTCTATAAAAATCAGCTGTAAAAGCCATTTCAGTGATTGATTACTGCATTGAATGGATATAATGACGGGTAGAAGATATAAGACAATATATATATATATATATATTTGTATATGTGGTGTTGGGTCTGAGGAAGGAACTTACTAATGGAGATGAAGATTCATTACAGAGAGAAGGTGGTTGGATTGCGTTGAAGCATGTGATGATGATGACGGCTGCGATGCGGCGCCATCCAAAAGGGGAGAGTGTCGACCCCGAATCCGGACTAGCATGGACTATAAGCCCCCCCCCTCGGATTCCTAATTTCGTCTTTCGCCAGTCTTCTGATTTCTCAACCTTGTTGATGCCCGACAAGACTGCCTCCTATCCCTTTTATTTTTATTTTAAATTTTCTTTGTCCCACATGCCAGATCTTGGAAAGCTTCACCTAATCTCGCGGCTGAGAGAAACATGAATGAAACCTGCCCCCGGTTCCTAGGGCTATGGAACTTCTAGAAGCCGAGAGTGAGCAGTTGATTCCATATCTTATTGGTCTGTTTTCATGATATGAGTGAGTGTCGCAGTCGAGAGTATAGTCAGCACTTCGGGGTGGGATGGATGGCTGCAATAGAAGTTCTACTGCAGAACTCTCGGCAGGCGCTAATCGGTATCTCTGGGATTTCGATGCAGGAGAAGTACCTACCTACCGGTAGATACGATCCCTAATTTATTCCCTAATTTATTCCCTAATTTATTCCCTAATTTATTCCACCAGAAGAATTGGTCTTCGGCGTGGTCTCGAGTTCAAGACCCCGGAGTCCATAGGGCATCATCTACCGCATTGTTACTCCTCTTGGGTTAGAGACCGTGTCTTCTTAAGCCGCCGATTCTATCCAAAGCTTGCATCTACCTCATAGTTGGCTCTGGATCGATCAATCCAGGTCCCATCTCATTTACCGATAGAAAACTCCAAATGTCCTGCATGTTCTGCTTCATTTTAAGATTTTTAAAGTTTTAATGTATCGAATAAACATGGTTCTCTAGACAAATAGAGATCGATGCCATCTCTAAGTCGTCAGGTTTTGGCCGTTCGGAAGTACTCGTCCTCGCTTCTCATTTCCATTGGTGGTGGAGAAGTCTCTGTCTCTCAAAACCATGCTATGCAGGGTATTCGACATCTGATGAAGTGGAATGATTGGGATTGCGGTAGGTGCAATTAACTTAAAGACTATTGCTTGTCCTCTTCACACTTTCATGCGGTTCTATTCGTGTGGCGGCGTCTTTTTCAACTGTTATGAGTGTATACACGATCACGATCCTTTCAATCTGGCCAACATGGGCGAAAACCGAGGACCAGAACTTGGTGGGTGTCTCAGGTCAAATGGTTATTTCTGGGCAGGGCTGATCTCGAGTTAGCGGCTGTCTTTGGCTTGTTCTTGGGACTCACCTGGCTGTTTGTTGCACTTAGGGTTTATGTCAAGTCATTCTTGTCCAAAAGCTGGGGAGCTGACGACTATCTCCTCATTATTTCTTTGGTATGTCTAATTTTTACCCTCATGGAATATTGGTTCTAATAACCATTACTTAGATGCTGTTTACTTCATACTCTGCTTGTTCTCTCTCAGGAATAAGACACGGCACCGGCAAACATACATTCGACATTTTGCCACAAGATATCCCAAAGGCAATGTTTATCTGGTGGCTCTGCGAGCTTTTGTACACCATCAGCCTGGTCTTCGTTCGTCTCTCGATTGCCGTTTTCCTTCTGCGGATATGTGTCAAGACCGTTCACAAGATCATCATTTACGCAACTCTCGCCATGATGCTGGCCTACTCAATCTTCTACTTCTTCCTCATCATCTTCCAATGCTCTCCAGTTTCGTTCTTCTGGGGCCAGTATGAAAGCATGGATGGTGCGTGCATCAATCCTGCCATAATACCTGATGCCAGCGTTACCCATAGCGTGGTCAACTTCACAGCAGACTGGTAGGCTTATCTCAAATAGGAAGCTGATTCCTCTATGGGGATTGAGGAGCTGGGGGTTATTTTAGGAGCCCATATGTCGGCTCCCGGGACTCTTTGGCTCTCTCCAAACACTTAACTCTTACTATGCTGACTCGCCGAGCCAGGATCTTGGGTCTCCTACCCATCGCCTTAATGTGGAATCTACAGATGAACACCAGAACCAAAACATCCGTTGCCGCAATTCTATCTTTAGGTTTGCTGTTCGTTTCGTCCCCCTCCTCCCACCACCCCACCCATCCTAACAAACCCCAGAGCTGGCATAGCAGCCATGATCCGAATCCCCTACATCAAAGTCCTCGGCATAACGCAAGATTTCCTCTTCAACACCATCGACATCGCAATCTGGTCGACCGTCGAGCCGGGCCTCGGAATAATCGCCGCCTCAGCCGCAACCCTCCGGCCTCTGTTCTGCAACTTCTACTCGCTCAGCACCCGTACCTCGCAGTCGCAGAAACCCACGCACCCCGCTACAAGCCGGGGGTATCTGCAGCAGAGCACTCAGCACGAACACCAGAGATCAAAATCCGCGTCCACGTTGTCGGATCATATGGAATTGCGACCTAAGACGCATACCACAGCTACTACGACGAGCATTAGAAGTAAAGACCCGTTTGGGGATGCGTGCGAGAGGGAGGACGGGGGCATACAGGTGCAGAGGACGGTGGAGGTTACGCGGACGGAATATGAGGACCGGTTTAGTGTTTTGAGTGAGGAAGCACATGCGGGGGGGAAGGATGGGCGGGATATGGTATAATATAGCATACATTTAAAATCAATTTGCACTTTGATGGGCGTTTTAGGAGGTGCTTGGATGGCAGAAGGGGCTAGGTACTAACTATATAGTTAGCGGTAATGGGTAAAGGATGCATGTATATGGGGGATATATATACTTGGGGCACGGGCTGGGGATTATAGGTTGTAGTACCATACCATAGATATAAAGCGACTACCTACTCTACTACTCGATCACACTACTTACATACACCATCACCACCTCCTCCCCCACGCGCGCGAAATACATCTACATGTACAGTAAGTAGCAAACGAACATGCATACAGTATGACCACCACTAAGCCTCGAAACAAAACGAAACGAAAGAAAACCGCAACGTACAGTATTCCTGGATACAACAATCCGTTCATCCAAGCTAACTTGTAGTCCCAAGGTCCAGACAGACAGACCTATGAACCTTCGCCCGCTCATTCAAACAACTCTAGCTCGTTTTCATTCTATTCTGTTGCGTTGTAAGATTACTGTATACCTACTAGTAGTCTCTCTCTCACGATAACCCGTATGTATAGTACAGTACCTGGATGACCCCTGCAGTACTTACATACATAGGTTTCGAATATACTTCACGGAGAATGCTGTGTGAGTCCAGTCTAGCGCTATTGTAAGATTATATTGATTACCTACCCATGTTCAAGTTTCAAGAAAGTCAGGTCAGCTGAAGAGAGAGATGCAGAGTAAGTGGTATAATCTATATTGGGCAATACAGTACAGTACTGTAATGTAATAATAGGAGCATGTCTGCATGCATGCATGCGTTCTGGGATATCGTAAGAAGCAAAAAACCAACCGAAATCAAATCCGAATTCAACGCCAACCCATTCCCCATTCAAATCCCAAGTCTAAAAGTCCCGTCCAATAGATAACGAAAGAGAAGGAATTATTAGAGGTAGAAGAAATCATCTCCACGTAGAATGTAACTTGGCCCTCCTCGGCCTATGCTTCAACCCCACCTCCCCACCCCCCATCAGGCTCTTCCACCGCCTCCCCACAGTTCCCCTATCCTTGCCCAGACTCCTCGCACAGTCCTGCCAATCGCTCTTTGTGAGCTTGAGTTTCTCTAATACGAGTTCTACGAGTAGTCGGTCTTCTTCTGTAGACCAGAAATCGCTCTGCTGTGCATCGCTGCCTTCTATACTCGGCAGCACTTCGTTGTTGTCCTGCGGAGTGGATGCAGCGAGTAATGAGTGGAAGTCGCCGCGCTCAAGACCGAGTGGGAGAACGGGCGGCGCGAGTAGACGTGCACGCTTTGGTGTGCGCGGCCCGTTTTCATCATCCTCCTTCTCTTCCTGTGCAGCAACACTCGCATCGTCTTCGTCTTCGTCTTCCTGCTGCGCACGCCCATGGCTCATATCATCGTCCGCCACTCTCCGCCTCTTATTGATGCCTCTCGGCGGTGGTCCGCGCTTCGTGATCTTCTTCCTAGGCGTTTGCGCCTGCGCCAAGTCATCCGTCCTGCGTGCGCGCAACCGCAGTTTGAACGGCGACGCTGCGGCGGGGACTTCAGCGTGTGTAGTGGGTGGAGAGGGGAGTTGGTTGGGCGTGGTGAGCATAGATTGCAGGGCGCGGCAGGTGGAGTAGAGGTTGTTGAGCGTTGGGCCCGCGGAGGAGGAGCGCGGCGGTGAGAGCGGTGGGGAGGCGAAGAGGGAGGTTTGGAGACGCGGTTTGTGCGCGCTTTGGGAGGACGAGTCGCAGCCTATGGCTGAGGGGAGCAACATGATTGCGATGGCGGTGAGAGGGGTTGCGGATGAGTTGTGCAGGTCTGGAGTTCGGAAAGTCGATGCGACAGAAGCAGTCCGCGAGCGCGATTGATGCGCCGGCTGCCGTCGGAGGTCCTCAACACTGGATAAGAGGGGTAAAAATTAGATGGCTGTATTCTGCTGATAGAGAAGTGTCGTTGGCTGTGAATTTGATTCTTTGCGACGCTGTTGTGAGGTGTAGATGCGTTTGGAGGGGTGCTATGCAGGTCCGGGATGGGATGTGTGAAGGGAAGAAGGCGGCCTCAGCGGTTGAGGGCGGGCGGGCCGTGATATAATGCAGCGTCTTAATGCTCACTAATTGGACCACCACCACCACCACCACTCCCTGCAACCAGCATGGCCGCGTGATGGATGCGACTACGAAGTGTGGGTGGGACCTTTTCAGATCTCAGACGAGCTCTCACGGAGGTAGGGTTACTGCTCAATTATTGTCTTTCAGTCCCTCAAGTTGGATTTCGTCCATGTCTCATAAAGGTCTGTCTTTTCTCTCCCCTTCTCCCGTGCTTTCGAAAGTATTGTATCCTTCCATACTAACATGGAAGAAGAGAAGTGACGATTTAAGCAGGGGACATGATTAATGTTTTATTGTACAGTCAGTCTTCTATGCTCAAGCTCTGAATTCATATTCTAACTTTCAACGGCGTGATACTGTACACCATCGATCTATCTCACCATGCATGTCTCAACCCCTCCTTTGCTTCTATTACCCAGCATCTACCTTACCTGTCTATCTATCTATCTTATCGGCTACCATGCCCGCCATGACTCGGTCTCGGTGCCAATCCAATACTCATACATACCGAGATGCTGCAGGGCAAGTCAGTGGCTTGCCCCTCCTCCCCTCCCTCACCGAAATCACCCCCCCCTCCCCCCCCTTCACGATGGGATGTCTCTGCTGCGAGGTGTGAGTGGTTGCATGAAGACCCTGAGATTACACTGAGCGCGTTACGCGTAGAATCCTACGTGTTTTTTTCGCGATTTCTTGCACGAGATTAGCCAATCATAAGAGGCGCTTCTCTCACTAGGCAATGCTCGCTCGGCAGCCCAAGTCAGCTAGCACAATCTACCCAAGTGCCTACCTACATTTGAAAATGTTCTTGTTGATAAATAAATAATCCCATTGCTCTTTCTATAGAACTACACTTTACCGAGTACACCATGAAATTCAAGAGCGGTGGAGTGGAGCTTTGCGAGGGTCATGTGATCAACACCATCTTCATAAGGTACTCATGCTCAAGCTATCACTGTGCCTGTGCCTGTGCTGCAAGGTAAAGTGGGATAGAAACAAAGATACGATACGATACGATACTGCAGACTCCTGTAAGGGGTCCCGTCCGTAGAAGCGAGATAAACGAATAATTGCATCGAAGCGGGGGGTAACAGTGCATGCGGCATGCTTTGGTACAGTACAGTAGGTATCGATCAAAAGTGGGCCGATGTACTGTATGTGTTTGGCCTTGACTTTGACCCTTTGCCGGGAGCGAAGTGCAGCGGCACCAGCGGGAATACCTTAATAAGATGGGGGGAGCTAATGCTGATGCTAATGCTAATGCCAATGCTTTGCAGTACGTTCCTGGTGCTAGTACCTCTCCTATCTTTTTAGCCGAGGTAGCTTCTCTGTATGGCTCTATATTGCCAATCCTCGACAGAACTTTGGATAGCAACTTCGCAAAGCTAATACTGTAGCAGTAAACGCGCTCTCAAACTGCCTTCTTGAACAGCATAATCGTCGTAGCACCCCCACTGTCCACTTCTTCCTTTCCTCCCAAAGCTTCACGCAGATCTTTAACAAACACCTTCACGCAGTCTTGCTCTGTCCCAACGAGATCAGGGTGGGCTTCTCTCCAGCGCGTCACCATCGAAGCCGTACCCAAGGCTTGCTCAACTTCCGCGAGTTTCCTTACTAGATATATAGACATCACTCAGCAGTCTGCAGTAGCATTATGGTTTATGAATGAAGCTGGGCGAGGCAAGGCATCAAAGAACAGTATACATAAGGAACGGAATGTAATACTGACCTTTACTACCGGAGAAGAACGTCTTGCCATTGCTCAGAACCCCATCTCTGTCATAGTCGAGCTTGACGTAGTCTGCCTTGGAAAATCTCGGTACTGGCGGCGACACAGTCCATGGTAAGGGCAGCTTGTCATACATTTCCCTTGACAGTAAATTGCCTGGCATTTGGTACTTGCCGACTACGACGTGCTCGAAATGCAGCATGATTTCCGAAAGCTTTGCTACGTTGGGTTGATCGGGATCTAGCATCAGCTGTTAGAAAAGCAAGGGAATAGTAGTTAAGGGACAGATAAAACATACGTGGGAAGCCGGAAGCTACAGTGGATCCTCACGCATTAGCTTCTTGAGGGTATCCGGGACAAGATGGAGTTTTTACCAATGGTCCATAGAGTCATAGTACCACCTGGCTTCAGTACTCTTGCTACTTCCGAGTAGAATTTGTTCAAGTCGAACCAATGGACCTTTCACAATTAATAACAAGGGTGAGAACAAGCAAGCAGGACTCAATACTCACAGCCACTAAACAAACCACGCGTCAGCAGACCAGACGTTGATTCAAGCAGAAATGGAATATTTCGAATAACAAAAGTATAGAAAGTCCATACTAGCAACCGTCACCACATCCACAGACCCAGCCTCCAACCCCTCAACATGCGAAAACCGCTCCGCCGGAACGACCTCCCACCTAATATCCGACCCCTTCTTAGTCTTCCCGCCCTTCTCCCTCGCCGCATCGATCATCGCAGCCCCCGCATCCGTACCAAGCGCGCGATCGAACATCAACGCGAGGTCACGCGTTGCGTTTCCGGGTCCGCATCCACAGTCAACGACGGTTCCAAAGTGCCCGCCGTTAGCGGCGTGGAAGTCGCTTATCGTCTTGTAGAGCGCGGGCTCGTAGGATGTGCGGTGCGAGGCGTAGGCTTGGGCTTGCGTCGATGAGTAGGTGCGGAAGGTAGGGTCGGGAATGGGAGGGGGGGATGTCATCTTGGAGGATAAATATATATATAAACAAAACTCTCTCGGCTGTTTGTGAGGGAAATCTTTCCAGGTAGATTATCTAGGGGGGGGGGGCTTGGGGTTGAGAGTAATGTAGAAAGAGCCGCGTAATGAGTCACGGAAGTCGCTTTGAGATTCCCCGTATGTACATATGTACATGTACATGTACATTAGGAATTCGCAGTTGCGGCTGAAAATACCTGCTAGATTTTAAGCCATCCTTCTCGGGAGATAAACAAGCTTCTGTCAGGTATAAGTTAGGCCATACTGTAATAGGACCCCTCCCCTTTTCTGACGCAGGGGTTCCCCAAAGCTCGTACATATAAAACTCTAGTGCCAAGCCTCAAGTTCCTCACATGTTATTGAGAGTTGAAACGAACGTACATATTAGCTGTCGGAGTCTTGGCATGATGAAACGGGTAGGAGTAGGGCTGGGCTTTGGTTGGAGGGGTTTGTGCGTTTTCGTTTCCGTGTCTATAGTTAGGTTAGGTAGGTAAGATAGCCAACGTCAGAGAGAGCTCTAGGAACCGATCTTCAGCTATCGTCACCTTAGGTAGGCAGGTTTTGCTAAAAGAGAGCAGAGGAGAGGCGGGAAGCGATAGAGTTCAAGTTTGAATGTGTTTATCTCGCATATCTCATGGAAACTTCATTCGTAATAACTTCGCAGTAGGATCTTCTATGATTACAAATTGTATGTCTCGCCAAAAGCCCCCTTTACTCGCCCATTATTATTCACCCACCCAGGCCAAAACACCATTGCTTGACCCATTAATCAGCCATTATTGTCCCCGTTTGCCGTTATTGTCCCCAAAAGCCTACAAGAAGAACGCGAAAGCAGCAGCAGCGCCCAGCAACGAGCCCATCGGTACAACAGTCTTAGCTCCCGCTCCAGTGAACTGAGCAGCGCCTGTCCCAGTCGTCGGTGTCGGCGAACTACCCGCACCGCCGCTCGATGTAGTCGAGTTGGCTGTGCAACTCGAGTTCGAGCTAGCAGGAGGAGGAATCGATCCAGCGACAGCGAAGTTGGCACATGTGATTCTGGTCTTGTTCGCGAAGTGGATGACGAAGGATCGGTTGCCGAAGAAGGATCCGAGACCTGAGACTGTGGTTGCAAAATCTTCTGTGTAGGTCGCGACAAAGGGGTCTTGTTCGATCTTGCCATGTTTTCCTGAGAGATCGCCCACTTGACAGGTCTGAGGAAGAGATGCGTCGCAAGCAGGAGTCTAGTCATATTAGCATTTTGAAAGCGGGGGATGATTGGGGGATCTATTTACCTCGCCGCGAATGAATGGGTCAAGGTGGCCTAAGGTACTGGTGCAGTTGCCATCTGCTGGAACTGGAGCATCATGAATATGGTACAGGAATGGACCTCCGGAGGTCGGCAGGTTGGAGAACGAGACGGAGATAGAGACACCGATGCCGTTGGGGTTTGCGGTAGCAGCGACTGAGCCCTTGATATTTCCACGAGGATCATTGGGATTGTTAAATTCCGTGGTTGGGAGACTCGCGACATAGACAACTCCTGGGGGGTTGTTGGAGACGACTGTAGCGTTGCCAAGTGCTCCAGTTGTGATATTCTGTGCGCCTACGCAAGATAGTAGAGCGGCCAAGGAGACCGAGATGAGGGTGATTGCAACCATGTTGAAAGTTGTGAATTTGTTCCGGAAGTTGCGGCGATGGTGGTTGAGGTCGGCACTTCGATCTATAAATAAGGGTCAGCCGTGGAATGGAACACTCGCGTTCATGATTCACAATACACATACCAGAGTGAATAGACAAGAACCAGCAACAATCAGGTAGATCCAGAAGCAGATTCCCTAGGTTATGTATCCCCAAAACGAATGTTGGAAGTGCGGTAGAGTTGGTTTTGGGTGGTTGGGTTGCTTTTGTTTATCAAGGGGAAGTAGTACAGAAAGTTTGGGAAATGCGACCGGTCCGTACTACATCAATCATATATCAAAATGACACCCGGGCATGCACGAAGCACTGACCCCTGCTGCGCCTGCCATCAGTTGCACCCTCTAAATTCCCATCCCAGACAGCAGTCAGATGTGTTGGAGGATAATCAGCGAGAACAAACGATCCTCAAGCCACAATGTTTAATCGATCAGGGCCAGGGGTAGCTCCCCGGTGCGTTTGGCGGATGCGAGCACGGGTAGCCAATCGAACTTTTTATCTGTTTGTTCGTTTCATGTTAAACCTCCGCCTGGAGACTGGACAGCAGATTGTGAAACGGGGCTCGCGAACTTACAGAATCAGCGCTTCAGTCCCCATCAATGATTAATGAAGGTATTCACCGAAGGGCTCTATGAGGTATCTAGAGCCTGCATTCAAGAAACGCACTTCTCACGGCTTTCAAACGATTCAATATAAGCCATTTATCCAAGACAAAAATCGTCCGTGGCAGCCTTACGTCCCCCTGCCTAGCGTAAAAAGGGATCAACGTTGGGGACACTTCACATGCCTGTGTAGATTTGGCGCTTTGGCCACGAACGTGCTCCATTAGGCGCCATGGATGACCTCCGACCTCTATCCGGCCTACTTTATTTGTGTCACGCTCCTCCCCTCTACTAAGCTTGCTGGGAAATTCTATAAATAAAAATTGTGCGTCTCCAGCGTTTATGGAAGCGGAAGGATTCTCGGTTGCGCTTCTAAATGATTCGGTAGGTATTTTAGGGTTCGACTGAAATAGATGTTGTAAGACTTCGCCGTGATTGGGTATAAGATCCGGCTGGCGATGAATCTTCCCGATTTCAAACGGATGATACGAAAACCAAGTCTCTTTAGTACGGCAGAGACAGTTCCCGAAAGTAACGGTAAATTGGTAATTAGGAATTGGTTGCCCCGTATTGAGCAAGTCCCGTGTATTGGTGTGCCCAGTTCTTCGTTTCACCAAACCCCTTCCAATGGATCCTGCACATCTCGAAACAACTGACAGCGCGGTCAGATGGAGATCTGGACGTAGGCGAGGAGACAAGCTTTTCTTCCACAGCGATCAGTGCAAATCAGTTTCGGATACTGACAGAAAGCTTGTCCGGTCTGAAAGCAGTCTGGGCAAACCAGATACCGGCATGTCCTCAAGTTGTTGCTACTAAGAGTAATCATAATTCCGAAGATGGTACCAAGTCATCCAAATGCTTACCCTAAACCACCCACAGTGCATTCGGACTCCTAATCATGTCAGATGGTGCGCCCAGATGAGGCCGCATTATATAGATAATCTATATAACGTATGATTTGACGAAGCTACCAGCAGTCCAAATACTTATATAGTATGGATGTATGCTACGGGCTCGCAAAGGTCCTTGGTAATTAAGAATCAAAATCTATACACCGCGAATTACATATATCGCAAACATGTTCCCAAGGCAGAGCTTTTCCACACTGTGAAAACTCCAAGTCGATAGTAACGACCTAAGATTGAGAAATAGCTTCCAAAAATATACCAAGGGACTTTGACATTTCTGAATGTCTCGGGTACAATGAAAATTTGACGGCAAGTCGCCGCGAAACAACACAACTTCATCCTCCAGGTGAAGATGACGCATGTTCAAACGGGGTGTTCCAGTCATAGGTACCACAGAACCTCAAATCAAAATACTAAATCTGATTCATAAACATTATAAGGAAAGTGGCATAAAAAAACATCAAGTGTTAGAGCAAGCCGTGGAGAACTTATTCTAGCTCGAGGTAGAAAATTTGCTAAACAACAATGGGAGATATAGATCTTGCGTAGCACCGAGACTAGGACAGGCAATGATAGTAGTTATAATAGAAAGGACCGATTGAGGCAATAGCCCGCGACTGTCACTGGCCGGTGTCAAAATAACGAGGATCGAGTGTCCAGCGGGAACTTGCAAAGCAAGCTTGACTGTCGTGCACATAGTTAGAAATTAGACAGTTTCCCCGAACTTTCAAGAGAATTCCCATCAAAGTCGTATCTTTTTGATCAAGAAGAATGAGCTGCTTGAGATTTTGGGATTTTGAAAGCAAAAGAGTTGTATGTATAAGTGGAATGTCGACATGAGATGGTGAAGAGCTTGAGCTATGCTATGGAAAAGTCTTGGCCACGACGGTTTCGGTTAGCGTACTACAAGCTACACTCGTCACCACAACAGCTCAGCTCGTAAGATACTAGGCAACGTCAGAATCAGCCTCATCACCAGCTCATCCCCTCGCTCATCAGACAACCAGCCAGGGCAAGAGCCGCATCTCAGTTCCTCCACATACATTTTCCTCTATACCGCCATCATGAAGCCCGTCGTGGGGGTTATGCAAGCTTGGTCTTGGTCAGTCAGCAGCTTCTCTCTTCTCCTCTCCAACAGGCGACGGTCCCAACAAGCAAATCAGACTTCATTCAAGCTAATATGAACGCGATACAGCATCGTCGTCTCGGTATTCGCCATTGTGATCCTCTCAGTCATCGGCGCCCTCTTCAAAGCAAACAATCATAGCATGGTGGGCACAGTCGAGGACCCAGAGAACGGCGCCGCAGTTGCCGCGACTGTCTTTTCTGCCGTCATAGTATACGCTGTATGTCATCCCCCAAAACAACAGCAAATCTCCGCTCTCTCTCTCTACAAACACACAAACAAATTCTGACGTGGGGTTCTATTCTGTGCACAGTTGTTCATTGTCGGCTGCGGGTTCCAGGCGTACTTGCACTTCCGCGATAATCGAAGAGGGGCGATTTCCCTATCATAATGAAACAGAGCGAAACAGAGAACAGTATATAAGGGTTAGAGATAGAGCTTAGGAGGGCAACAGGGAGGCGTTTGGTGTTATGCGATTTGTCATGGATCATTCTAGGGCAGAGTGGTGCTAGCAGATGTTTATATCAGTCGTGTCCTGGGAATCGAGGAGACCGTTACCTATCTACGTTTGTTCGGATTAGAGCTTTGCGGGAGACAGGGGGACATATGGATATTGTGCAAAGCAGCTCCGTATGTTTTGTCGGCGAGACTGCTAGATACAGCTAGCTTATGGAGTACTTTTCAAACCCTCCCTCGTTCTATCTTCATTACTACGAAACCTACCTTATCTTACGATAAATGAGCTTCTGCAAGCAATCCATTTATCCAGACGCTGACAGTCACCAGACGTCCATCTCCGGTTGAAACTCTATTGCGTGAATTCCGTCCGTCAGTGATCCATTTTTTGTACAGCAAGTGCTTTAGACGTACCGTGGACTTTCATTGCGGTTTCCTGTTCCAGCGTGATACATAGCTCTGTTCGTACAGTTTAGGGTAGTGGGGGAGGATGTTCAAGTATGGTTGTTTGATTGCTTAGTAGAAAGGTGCCTCGAACTTTAATTCACAGGTGGTTTGTATGGATGCGAGTATTTAACTACTACAGTCGTTAAAGGACTGTCAAGTATAAACTCTTAGGCCCATTATTTACTCTTATCCATTTTTAATATTCCCGCTACCTAGCACACTACAAATTGTGCCGCTTTTTTCTGTTCGCCAGATGGCTACTTCCTTTTTCAAATGTGTTTCTCTAATACTTTTATCTCTGCCGAAAAATTGTGATTGACTTCCCTGCTACCCTGAAGCAGCGATCTCAATGCTCGGCTGCTCGGCAACCTCGTATTGCGATGGTCTGCTCTCTATACCAATACGCTTTATCATTGCATTTCGATTAGTAGACTCGAGAGTCAACTCAGCCAAATCCACGAAGAATTCCTTGGGAAATTGGTGCTGCTTCCTCCGAAAAACAGTATGGCAAACGTAGCAAGCACACTGATGCAGAAGGAATTTTCGGAGCGGGCTTCCTTCGCAGGTGTTTTCGTAGACATATCTTATACAGCTTGTGGAAGCATCCTCGGTCTCTTGGTGTATTTCTTCAATTGTGCGGACAATGAGGTTCTGGAGTCCGGGGAGAAGCAACTTGTGTGGCCGAAAGAGTTATTATGGTTCTGTCTGCCTTTGCTTCACGATCTCTCAATGGAAGGGCGAAATTTGACTTGCCTGCAAGGACCCAAAGGCGGCAGAGACTCAAGCCTTCTTCAGCTTTCTTTGGATGTGTTTTTTCATATCGGCATATGTCCAATTGTTGCGTATAGAGCCAGTCCACAAGCAATCGTGCGACAGGTTCAGTGGCTTCCTCCAAAACATAAGTCTGCGTCTGGCCTTCGATAAACTCGCTGTTGAAAGCTGCCTTCGGTACTGGGGAGTAATGACACGCAAATTCCTTATGGACGATAAATTTCTTCTTTTCCGGGCCGACCTCAAGCGTTACGAGCTCTGCTGGGTTTCTGTTGATCAATTAGTGCCTTCTCCCTGAATAATATGGGATGCTAGGAGCATGTCTCACGAGAAACTGGTGCCAGGTCTCCTCGGCTTCTTGTCATCTCTTCTTTCGTACTTCTGGGCTGGTGAATCTGTCATATTTTTGGAAGATCGACGGCAGTGATGTTGTCGAGGTGAGACAGTAAATCGATGGATGGCGCAGACTTGCTTAGCTACGTAGAATATCGCCTATGTCCTTGCGCTAGACGGCGTTCTTGATGTAGAGGCCGAAATGTTGCTGTTGCTGTTTGTTGTTGAAAGGTGTTCTAGGTTTGAGGAAGGAGAAGACCTACCGTATATGGCGGAGGCCTCGCTAATTGCAAAGAGCAGAAGGCATCGAAGCGACAACCAGTTGCAATTGACAGGTGTCGCATAGGAGGAAATTGAATCTCATCACAGGGAATACATACGGTGGATGTGTGAGGAGGAAGGAAGAAGATATTTGTCATGCGTTGTTCGAATTATGATGTGCTGTCTGCCAAGCTAAAGAATCTAAGCCCCAGCCATCCATAGCACCATTTCCTTCCCTTTGCCAATGTTTGAGCAAAATACATATATGTGTTGGATTAAAAAAGCATCGAGAATGATGTAATGTAAAGAAACACTCGGCAATGAAGTCTCCGAAACACTACAGTACGGTGGGAGAAACGCATCGGTGTATTACTTCTCCAGAACCTGGTACTGGCTCCAGTTTGTCACCATGCCAAACGCCTTCTCCGTCTCCCCGACCCTGAAGCTTGTTTGGTATTCTAAAGCTAGCTCAAGCAACATCTCCTTCGGTACGTCGTCTGGAAACTCCGAGTACACCATTCGGGGCATATAGCATGCACACAGATGTAGGATAAATCGCCGCAGCAAGGATCCCGTCTCAGTCTCCTTATACACGTACTTGAGAGTCCTTCTCAAGACCAATTTGTGCTCCCGGATGTGCTGGTGCATTAATTGGATTATGGCATTCTGTAATCGAGGAATTAGAAGCTTGTCAGCCAGCATATGAAGTTGGATGAGTATCAGATGTTTGTCTTGAGAGCTCTTCGGCTCCCAGTCATTGTAGTCGAGTAGTTGTTGAGAGTAGAGCCAATGGACAAAGACTCTTCCGGTGGTCTCTCTAGGATCCCTGAGGGTGTAAGTCTGCGTCTGACCTTCAATAAAGTTGCTATTGAGAGCTGCTTTGAGGACTGGGGAGTGATAGCAGGCGAATTCTTTATGAACAACGAATCTTATCTTCTCCGGGCCAAACTCGACAGTGATGAGCTCGGTGGGGTTTCTATTGCACGTTAAAATGAGCTATGTCACGAAAAACCATATTGCTCACCGGAAACTCGGGTTGGGAGCCTTTGTTTTCTTCTCGATCTTCGCTGGTATTGGAGATGGCGGTGACGATCCTGGCCAACCTGTTGGTGCTGCTGGTGGTGCTGCTGGTCTCGAATGTACATAAGTCCCACGAGAAAGGTCATGATAAGAGATCAAGCCTGATTCAGACATTGTCCGCTGCAGATGTATCAATAATGAATGCCTTGAAGTCAGAAGATTGACAAGTTACCAGTATCCCCGATCCAGGAATTATGAATGGCCGAAATATGATGCAACAAAAAGTTACTTCAGAACGAGGCACTGCGATATTTGCTGTCGAGAGTCGTTGCCGAGAGTCGCTGCGTTGAGCCTGGCTTTCTTCTCCGGCATTCGTTGGCAAGATAGAGCGGTATGCGTATCCGTCGAGGACAAATGGAGTTAAGAGGTGCGCAAAGACGTTTTACAGCGAGAGAATTCACATCGTGCGCTCGGGTGTTATGTTGTTCTCAATTTTGAGGATCGGTGTGTTGTGGATGCGGAGAGGCTTTCAAGTGTTGCGAGGAAGTCCAGGAGAATCGACCTCGCTTAATTTCGAGGGGCGAGGAGCGGGGTGCGGTGACGAGTTGTATATTCGATGGGATGCTTTCTCGAGGAATTATATAAAGTCACAAGGGACAAGGAAATAATTATTGGGTTTTTATATTTAGAGTCTGTATCTGAATTATGCACTTCGTTGTGCTAGTGCTCCGCGAAAGATATGTGATATGTAGAACTCCACTTCGCCCCATAGAATACGCTTCGGAAGTCCCTCGACACTTCTGAAATTACTGCTGCTAACACTAGTAGTATGTCTACATGTACTGAGCCATATGTAATCTTGCCAAAGTCCACACGTGAAAGCCCTATCAAGGATGTCAAGTCTTGCATATCTATCGACGACATCGAGAAGAAACTCCCTGGGAGCATCCCTTACACTGTCTTTAATAGACTCGGGTGACATGTAAATGACAGATAAGTCAACTAAAAAACGCCGAAGATAGCTGTCTTCAGCAGTGTTTTCATAGACGTATTCTAGAAGCCCGAAATTGAATGGGGGGTAATAGTTTGCTATAAGTTGACACCTATGCCATTCTTCGATGATCGTATTCTGAAGAGAAGTAATGTGAAGTCTACCCCCAGCGATCCAAAGCTCCATCAGAGCTGTGTTATCACCATATAGTTCATCAAAGTTGACGTCAACTTTCTGGGTATACATCCAATGAACCAACAGCCGACCGGTTTCCTCTGATATGTCCTTGAAGACAAATATTCGAGTCTGCCCCTGAGGAGAGTCGCTGGTGTAATCAGGCTCCAAGACTGGCGAAGCAGTACAGGCGATTTGTCTGTGGACAATGAATGGTTTTTTGCTGCGACCAAACTTGAGGGTGACGAGCTCTGTCGGAGTCCTATTCACCCCATCAGTCAGCATCGTAAAAATAAAAACGTTCCGTGAGCATCTAAAAGTCAAAGATCGACTTACGAGAAACTATCACCAATTGCCATCTCGGAAGCTACTGTTAACTTGCTCGTGGTAATGATGGTGGATGGTGGTGATAGGTGTGATGGAGGTCTCAAAGCCACGTTGTTGACTTTGGAGTTGCGAGTTGCAAGACGAGTGAGAAGTTGAGGAGGGAAAATATTGCTTCGCCCGTTGCGGAATGAAGAATTGATCAGGTGGTGACAGTGGTGGTAAAGGTGATGGAGGTCTTAAAGCCAACGTTGTGGTCTTTGAAGTTGCAAGACGAGCGAGAAGTCGAGCAAGTGAGAAATTGCTTCTCGCATTGCGGAAAAGTGAATTGACAAGGGATGGAGATGCAAGTTGAACTCTAAACCTAGTGCTTGCGAACGAAATTATTTCCCTTCTTTGCTTCATCAGAGATATCAGATACTCTGCATTCTAGTAACTCAGTGGCAATGGTAACCATGTTTTAAGAAAGATCTAATATTGAAGATGCCGGAAATTTGAGAATCGAAGGAATTGCATGCTATGATGTGTAAAAGTTGACCCGATGTAAAAGCCACGCCATGAATGAGTTGCTATCAGCAATTAGGGAATAACTCCTTGAATTTTGCCACCACTATGCTCCTACCATATCAGATTTCTCCGTTAGATTTAAGACAAGTTTAAAATGTGTCGTTTCACACAATGCAGTGGAGAATATTTCCACACCCCTACACCATAGCAATGTCCCAACCTGTCAGTGAATATGGAAATGCAAGAGGCGAATATGGAAGGAAGTGCGAGAAGGGAATATAAAGGTGGTAGAAGAAATCACAGTGTAGAGATAAAAGATTTGAAAGCCTTGCATAGGAAAGAATAATAATCTAGTAGCACACCTTTCTAATTTCACCTAAACATATCCTTGACAACATACCAAATTGACGCCAATAAGAGCAAATCACATACTGATCAATACTTCATATAGTAATTCTCCCCCAACTCCCCCTAAAGATAACTCCTAACACCATTCCCAGCCCACCAGCCCACCACACCACACCACCACAACTCCCAAAACCCAACCAAACACACGCACTGCAGAACTATCACCATCACTCCTGCTCCTCAACCTTCAACATTATCAATTCCTCCCACCTCCTAATCTTCAACTCCCCCGTCTCCTTCGGCAGCGCCCGACTCTGCACCACCGCCAGATCCAACAACATCTCCTTGGGAAAATGCTCCGGCTTTTCCTTAAACCTTGACTCCACCATGTTAAATGCACACCAGTGCAAGAATAACTTACGAAGTGGGCTTTCGGATTCGGTGTTCTCGTACACGTAGTTTAGGCAGTGGGTGCTGATGGTGTGGAAGCGTATGCGAAGGCGTTCTAGTTCCCAGATCACGAGGTTTTTTAGGGAGGGAATTATGAGTTTATCGGCGAGGATCTGAAGAGGGGGGAAAGTTAGCCATGATTCATTCCTCTTTACAGATATCTCGACAGCCGTGAGACTTTCTTCTCATAGATGCCGAACTGGGAAGATTCAAAGTGGGGTATACACACCCAAAGCTCACAGAGCTGCATATCAGTGCGTGCCTTTGTCGCTTGATGGAACTCGAGATCCAATTCCTGGTGATAAAACCACTACTCTCTCATTAGCCCACGACCTTTTTACCATATAAATCTCCCCCAAAACACAACACAACACGTAAATCATAAACAACAAATTCCACTCACGTGAATCAACAGTCTCGCCACAGCAGGACTAACATCATCTAGCTCATACGTCTGAGTCTCGCCCTCCACAAACCGACTATTAAACGCCGCTTTAAAGACAGGCGAGTAGTAGCATGCTAACTCCCGGTGCGTGATCAGATCGTGGCCGAGAGCTAAGGAGCCGGCGCGGATGGTTACGGTATCCTGGAGATTCCTGGGGGTTCTGATTAGTTGATTATTGACTGAGGTGAGGTGGGGGTGTTTGGTTAGGCGGGTCTAATTATGGAGGAGGCACCATTTCTTGAGTGGCTCCTTGCCCGCGATTTCTCTACGCGGCCGCTGGATGCCATTGTTACTGTACTGTACTTGCGAAGTGCACGTGGCTTGTATAGGAAGAAGCTTGGACCGGACTAGGCGAATCAATCGTAGGCCGCGTTAAAGAGAAAAGTGTGTGGGTTGCAGCTTGATTCTGGTTGTACGCCAGGCGTGGGAATTTTGATCACGGTCAAACGAATGAGGTTGGCTGGATTTGTCCCAGCCCCTTATCTAGCGGAGCCGAGCTAAGGCGTTACTAACTCTAACTAGAGGCATGACTTTATATCACGTGAGTTATTATTCTCTTTGATAGACCAGCAGAGGACTAATCTAGGTAGGTATCTCACAGAAGCTGATCTTACGTGAAAGTAAAGGGAATAATAGGGTGGCAATGATATATACAGTACAAGTGCCTGAAATAGCAACAAAGTGAGAATTACAGTCGTCCCTCATCAATCACATCTCTCATCGCTCTTATACAAAGGGTATCATCAACATCCGTCCTTTCATCACCACTCTCCGCCATCTCCCTGCTCAAAACATCCTCCACCCTTCAACTCATCTCACCAACCAACAACCACACAACCACCACCACAGCCCCCAAAACACCCATCCACCTCCTCTCTGCACCACCAACCCCCCCCACTACTCACCCCAGACTCAACAGTATCCGTCGCCTTCCCTTTACTCAACACCTTAACATTATCCTTAAAAAACTGATCCCCCCCAGTACCACCCACCACATTCCCCGGCGGATAATACTCACACACCACATACCACCCCGGCGTGCCATTCTTCCCCCCACAAGCCGTCCGCCCACATCCCACACTCGTGGTATTGCTCCACACAACCTGTGTGAAATGCCCCGTCGCCTCCTTGAACCCCGGGCTCTTCCAGTTATACTTCTCGCGCTCTAGGCCCCAGGCATCGACACTCGCCGTGGCATTGGCGTACCCTGATGCGAGGTTCTCGCCGGTTGGTCCGCCCTGTTTTATCTCTTTCGTCAGCCTATTCGTTCCTTAGAAATACAACTACAATGATTTGAAAAACAAAAAAAAAAAGGCTTCTGAAGAAGCATTTGAAAACCCAATGGTAGGCAAAAGGAAAAGAGCAAAGAGGATAGAACACAAAACTCACACTATGCACAAACCGACACCCATCC
This sequence comes from Lachnellula hyalina, assembly GCF_007821495.1. Taxonomy (NCBI): domain Eukaryota; kingdom Fungi; phylum Ascomycota; class Leotiomycetes; order Helotiales; family Lachnaceae; genus Lachnellula; species Lachnellula hyalina. Next base: position 30,837 of record NW_022157261.1, read on the forward strand.
GCCCACTTCACCGCCACCGCCGCCGAACTCTCATTCCAAGTCAACGTACTAGCATTATGCTCCCCGCGGTAAAAATTATGCGCATCCAGCATATCCTTCTGAAACGCTGTATCAGAAGTATAATCCGAACTCTCACTCGTACTCGTAGCTGCAGCGGCAGCGGATTGCGTTAGGGTCACTGTTGAGACGGCGCGTGCGGTTGTGAGAAGAAAGAGAGGAAGGAGCGCGAGGCTCGAGGAGAATAAAAACATGGTGACTTGTGATGGGATGTTTGGATTGGTATGGCGACTGCTCACTCCGTGTAATCGAGAGAATGAATGAATGGATTGATCGATTGGTTATTGGCAAAGAGGACTTCTTCCCTACTTTAACAAAGAAAAGTCCTACCTACCTATACGAAAAGAAACACAAGAACAAGGCACGACCAAACCTGATCGCAGCCCTGTCCTGTCCTGCATCGTACCCCTACCGTACCTACATGTCACCTTTCTATTCGAGGAACATCGAGGCTGAAGTTTCTTGCTTCGGGTTGGCCCGAGCGAGCCGAGCTCGATTGGATCTGCGCCGTTGATGGTGAGGTATGATGACGTGAGAGGCTGACAGGGGATGGGGCTAATAAAGTCACGTGTTCAAAAATCAATTGATCGTTTATTGATTCACTCACGAAGCTAGTAGGAGTTTCTGTGTTGTTACTGCAAATGCAAGTATCAATCATACCTAGTTATTTTATATCTACAAAAGCCCTCGGGTACGTGTGGGTAAGTATCTCTTATTCTGTCTTGCGCATTAATCATATAATCAATCCCACGCCCACGATTGCTCGCAGTTTTCGTATTTGTATCGTATTCGCATTTAATGCCTGAACGCCGTGCCAAATATACCATGCCATGCCATCCCAAGCCAAGTCCAGCCAGAGAAACCACGCTTGCTGATAGTCTTTAAAAGAGTAGAGTGTCCATTTGTGCGCCCAAGAACGCCAAAGGGAGGGGTTAGTTGATGTTTTACGAGCTTGTGGGAACTGTGGTTTTGTAGGGCAGTTGTGCCAGTTTCTGGAGGACTGTAAGAACACCTAGATACTTGTTAGTATATGTTTCAACAGTGTGATAATAATGATGCATACCAGTGACTCCCTGAGTAAGAGTAAAACCAGCCTCAGTGTTGCGGCTTCCCACGCTCACAGTCGTAACATTCTTGATCGTCTTGTTCTCTTGAAGTTCATTGGCCCAGCGGAAGGCAACTTCATCGTCACGGCCATCACCGACGACCATCAGGAAGTCGATGGGTGGGTTGTGGGTTGGATCAGAAGTTATCTCTTTCTGGAGACCTTCAAAGATCTTCGCTGCTGCTGTGCCTTTTGACCAGTCAATTGGTGCAACGAAGACAGCGTCTGCATGATTATTAGTAATTTAGAGAAGAGCGACGTATGAATTAACGTACCCTCAACTGGTGTAGCCTTTACTCTCTGCTCCTCACAAGCATCATTGATATGACTTGCGCAATCACCAGCTTGGCGACTCGCGCTTTCCTGATCCTCGCAATTCTTATAGTTAAACGTCAAACTACAATGACGGCTCTCGACAGTGGAGCCGGGAGTGCGTTCCTGATAGTACCGCATGATACCTTCGACAGAGTCTTGCCATGCATGCATTTTTTCAGGATCAGCCATCTCAACCCATTTCGAAGAACCAAATTCTTTGAGGAAGCAGCCGTTCTCCGCAATCAGACCAAGACCAGGTACACGCTTGAATAGGCCGTCGAGCTCTTCGGGCTGGCGGCCAGACATGACATATACGATATTGCGTTCGTCGGTGAGAATATCATTTAAGACATCCAGTGTGCGCTGTAATAATTAGAACCTGCTAACGAGAAACTTAATTGGAACTTACCTGAGGGCTGGTGAGGATAATATCATGCGGTGATCCCCAAGAGGCCAGAGTACCCTCATAATCAATAATGAACAGACGCCGATCTGATTTCAGGTATTGATTCATGAGGACGTTGATGGACAGCCGAGGAATAGAAGTTGTATCGCGACTATTCTGCTGGTCGTACGCCTTATCAAGCCGAGTGAGAAAAGTAGTAAACCAGTGCTCTGCGGTATGCTTCATCACAGCTTCGTACAGCTTCGTCCAACGTGCCTCCTTCTCCTCATCGCCCATTTCCAAAGCTTTCTTGATTGCCTCGGCACATTGACGATAGTCCCAAGGATTGACTGAAAGTTCATGACCACCAAAGACTGAGGCACTACCAGTGAACTCGCTTAAGATCAGTGAACCGAATTTGTTATGTCCCTTGAATTTGCCATCTTGACAAAAGAGGTATTCGTGGCAAGTTAGGTTCATTCCCTCGCGCTGGCTGGCAATCATCAAAGCATCAGCAACCGTGAGTAAGGCAAGATACTGAGGATAACTAATGTCTTGCTTGAGGTAAACAAGAGGTTGATAAGCCAGGTTGGCCCATGACGAATTGACTCTCGTAACAATGTCAGAGACAGTGGCATCGAGCTCAGCCTGTTCGGTCGTAGAGGTTGCAACTTGAATCATGACTACATGATCACGCCACTCGGGATACTTATTCAGGAATAACTCGTACGCCAGGAGCTTTTGCCGAACACCACGGATATTGTCCAGCTTATCTCTAGCAACAATAAGCTTCTTGCCTTGGTATCGCTCTTGCATTGTGCATAACCACTTTTCAACAACCGGTTCTGCTCGGTTCATCTCAAGGGCCACTGGATCAATGCCGATAGCCAGGTCCATAACATCCACAAAGCGATCTTCCAATTGAACGCCATCGTTAGTCGCCTCGACACAGAGCAGCCTGCTGCAGGTTTGCAGAAAGTGGCGTGCATACTCATGAATTTGAAAGCCGATGAGGTTAGCCCCAAGCATCCCTTCAAGCAGTTCCTTCCGGACAGCGAGGCATCGGAATACCTCGGATGATGGAAAAGCAACATGGAGAAAGAATCCAATCTTGGCATCCGGAAGCTTCTTGCGGATCATGGATGGCACCAGAAGTAGATGATAGTCATGGACCCTGCCGCACCAATCAGCATAAATTCAAACTTGAGGAGCCGATGAGCCTAGACTTCTAGGGAGCTGTCTCGGGAGCCGGCATGAGAGCTCCTGAAACAGATCCCCTCACAGAATTCAGCAAATTAATATGGGAATAAGCCTACCAGATGATATCTCCACGCTTCCAATTCTTGACAACCTTGTCGGCAAAATCTTGATTCACTTTGACATAGTAAACCCAGGAGTGATCCTCATATGCTTTGCTCTTTGGGTTATCCGGAATCTGGTAATGGAAGACTGGCCAAAGGATTTGTTTGCAGTAATGCGTGTAATGTCCATCAAAATCGCTATCCTTGCAAAAGACAGTCAAGGAATCGTACTCGGTAGCCAGCCGGTCCTCGATATCTTGCTTCTGCTGCGTATCTTCGAGAACGTCCGTGGGCATGCCCAATGTCCCAACCCAGATTTTTTCGTTGAGATTCCCGCTGCGAACTGCAGCCTGAACAGCATTTCGTAGTCCTCCGTTGCCCTGATCGGCGTTTACAACCGTCCAATCCGCATGTTGGAATACGCGGTCACGGCTATCACTTCGTTCACCAAGTTGAGGTTGGCGAACTCCAGCTCGGCCAAGCGTAACTGCTCTGTCTACTGCCTTGTTGTGCTTCAAAATGTTGGCCGGGGGAGGAGAGCTAGCTCGGGATCTGGGCTGTGTAAAGAGCTTGCCGGTGCCCCATGCTGGCGAATGAGGATCGTTGGGAGCGATTATAGATCGTGGACCTTCTTGCTTGGGAAAGTGACCGGCATCTTGGGTAAAGAACTTGTCATTTCCATCTCCTGGGGGCGTATTAGGAGGGGTCAAATCTCGTTGAGCGAATAGACTGGGCTGAGAGGTATCGATCTTGGTTGTGGTCCGAGTGGGGAGACTCGGTCGGGTGCGGGGAGTGGAGTTTGTGGTGGGGAGCGTGAAGTTGATGGTATTGGGGAGGAATCTGTGTTTGTCTATCAGTACAGTACTTGGATTGTACGTTGACGGCACACGGTGGAGCAAGAAGGTGGATCGTCTGGAAGTAGGAGCTGGCTTATGACTGGAGCGAAGCTACTGAAAGCTCCAATAGGTTTCAGAGCTTGCAGGAAGAGCTTGAAACACACCCCGCAGAGTAATTGCAGCAATTGATCTGGAAGATGCAACTTGTGTAATTGAAGCGCTCGTGATTGCTGGCAGGAAAGAAAAGTTTACGTACAGAGAACATACGAAGACCGTCATGGTAATAGCTTATGAGGACGTTCAAGTCCAGCTTGGAGAAGGGCCAACGGAGGAGAGTTGGGTATGCTGAACTGGAATTGCGCGAGCATGAACTTCGCGAAGGAGGTCTGTTGTTGGATGAAATGAATCGAGTGGAATGGAAAGAGCAGTCGGGTACTGTAGGAGGCGATTATCTGGAGTCAGCTGTTTTGTGTCGATTCAATTTGAGCTTTCTGCCAATGTCAACGACTAAGTCGCAACAACAGTGTTCAAATTCCCGTGAAGCGTTCCGAGATCTTGGTAAGGCGATGAGGCAATTAAATTAAGTATCCCTCCTCCCTTGGTGGTAGATAGCAGGCTCGAGGATTTGCAGATATGTAGCAAAGGGTAAGGTATCTAGGTATGAGGAGCACGGCACAGGTCATCAGATGTTGGTTGGGGATTTGGTATGTGGTTGTTCGATTGTTAATATGCAGGTATATCTGGGGATAATTTTTTCCTACGTCAGGCACAGCACAGAACATCAGGGATTCTGGGACAAGGATGCGATGCAAGGTATCCGGATAGCGGGACATTTTGGGGCTCTTGATAGGAGGAGCATCGCTTGGCAAGGAAGCGTTGCACCTCCATCCCTGCACGTATCCAAATAATCCAACTTGGCTTGGGCAGCTACAGTAAGTACTTCAGTACACTTCGGGACTTTACGGGGGAGTTACGGTACAGTAATAAGGTTACAGCACCAAAGATTGCTCCAACTTACTTCATCACGGAATAGCATCACCGGGTATCTTCATTGCACTTTGGATGCATCTTCTCATTCGTGCATAAACTTCCTATCAACAGTTTCAACACAACACCACCTGCTACTGGAGCTTAGCTCCGGGATCTCCACCCACAGCATGAAACTTTTCAAGCAATGCGGGCCAGGCCAGAACTGCAAAACCGGCCACTCACCGAAAGCCTGCCCGAGGCGTGTGAAGGTTACAGGCCAGGGCTTGCCGTGTTGGCGGAAACGTCATACGAAGTGCTAGACCACGCGGCATCTTGCAACTTGCCGATATCATTGACTCACGCCCAACCCAGCCAAAGCAATACTCGAGTAACGGCGATGTCAGAAAACATCTTCACCCGGACCTATATCCGTTCATTATCTAAAGTGAAAGCCATACAGCAAACTTGCAAATGCTATCCGTCAATAGCCATGATTTGTACGACCTCCCATACGATCAAGCCCATGGCCAGCCCTCTTACACCCGTCCCAGGCAACGTAGTAGTGTCCCAAATGCCGTGGAATATTCAGCGAGCGGACACTTCATCTACATGGCTGTGTGTTCTCTTGTGGCCGCGGTGTTCAACCGTTTACCTCTTGAGATAAGACGAATCTTTTGATAAATGCTAGGGCCAGGTCAATATCGCAGTCCTCCCCTCTCAAGTAACGCAGAATTGCTAGCTCGGGCAGTTGGGTGAGTGATCTACCACTTATTCCTCCGATTAATTGCGCATCTCCAGAGTTGATAAGCCCGAGGATGGCTAGTATCTGGGCACCAATCTTCGCCCCCGGTCCGTCTCCATCTGCCCTATACTCGATATCTGCCTCGTCGTATAGTGGGAGACTCCTGTCGGACGTGATGTGGCCTCGGTCTATGAGCTTCTGGATCCTTCCACAGAGAATAGCGTATTGCGAAGCACTCGAAGGTGGATTGACAGCGATTCTAAGTCCGCACCTATCCAGGAAGGCTGTGTCAAGAGAGCTGACCATGTTCGACGTGCAAAGGAAAATAACATTGGCCAATCCCTTCGCTCGGTCCAGACCCGTAAGAAGAGAGTTTGTTGCTCGCAGTGAGTCCTGGGCTTCCCCGTTGTAGGTGCTATGCTCCCTTGAAAAGGCAATACTTTCTACTTCGTCAATCATAACGCAGATGAATCGTTTCGGGTCGTCTTGGCACATGCGAGCGATTGTTGTAAATATGTTATCTACTTGCTTCGCGCTCTCGCTATAGTACTTGGATAGTAAATTAGCTGTCTTGATTTGAATCAACTTCGTTTGTTTGTAGGTAGAATTGAGTCGAATGGAGATCTTCTGGGCAAGGCCTTGGCACAATGTGGTCTTGCCCGTTCCGGGAGGGCCGTACAACAAGATGAGCGGATTTACATCTCGTGAATCGGCCCCCGATTTTTGTGAAAACCGTAGTATATTGGTCATCATCCAAATGAGCTCTCCTTTGAGGTCGCTCTCGAAGACAAGTCTGGCAAGGGTTAGCTCAATGTGTGACGTCGTATGGGTGGATTGAATATCAACATACTCATCCCATTGGCCATCAAACCGGACATGTGGCAGCAATGATGTTTCAGCTTGCGGTATAGTGGAATCCTCTTCTCTTGCTGTATCATACAGTTGGTATGCTTGGAGTCTGACCGTCATGGTGTTGAGGGTGTAGCAAGCGCTGGCTGTCTCAATGCCCACGTATTCAACCACTTTTAGCGATTGGATAATGTCCTTATAGGTTTCAAACAGCTGGCCAAGAGTAATTGAGGCATCTGATGAAATTTAGAAGCTATATGATAGAGTTTCTCATCTTGAGTAAAGCTTTACGTGCCTCTCCCTCCCTTCCAAGAAGATTGTGGAAGAACATACCTGGATTAGCCATGATATCGTCGCCCACTTCAACTACTGAACTGTTGTCTGGGGAAGACAGCCGAGCTTGCAAAGCCTCTTGAAGCTGAGAAGACTAGTCAGGCAAGTGCAAAGAAGATGAATTGTAGTTCATTTTACCTCACAGATGTCTGACCAGTCTTTGGAGATTCTGGCCTCGATGAATATGGTGCTTATGATTGTGCTTGGGCATAGGACCATGGCAAAGCCCCCGTCTTCAGATAACTCTTTAAATTCTTCCTGTTTGGCCATCTTGCGTGCGCAATTGCAGGACAGTAGTATATAGTCGTAGATTTCGGTGGTGTATACCTTAGGGAGTCGGGGGTGAAGTTTGCGGTGGGGTGGAGGAAGGCGGTTTATGCGTTGAAGTGTGTGCCGGGGGTGCTTAGGGAGAAAGTAATAGGGGTTTGTTTACTTTCGAGGTGGAGTAGGCGCAACAAAGACTGGCGTGGCCGTAGAGATGTGCCTTCGCTTAGAAACACGTCATGGAAACCCGCCTGCATTGTTGATCTGACTCCAGTTGAAGAGCTCGGCTCGGAAAGAACATTCTTAACATTATTGATACTCTCTGGCTTCAAATCCCTTGGTCGAAGCCAATATGGCAGAGAATTGCACCGTCTCTGATCCGACGGATCCTGCCAACGGCCAAAAAGATGTCTACGTCCAGCTTGTACTCTCCCTCGCGCTCGGCGTCTCAGCGTTCGTTGCCTTCTGTGTAAGAATCACCAAACCCATCGGACGAGTGGATTTCAGCCTGCTATTGATTCTGATTTTCACAGATTCTCCGCCCGAAATGGAAAGGCCTTTATGCCGCGCGAAAGACGCAGTCGGATGCCGCCTCATTTCTACCAGACCTCCCCGACACCTTCTTTGGCTGGATGCCTGTGCTATACAAAGTGACAGAACAAGAAGTCCTTGCTTCTGCGGGACTTGATGCTTTTGTTGTAAGCGTGCTGATGCTCTTTGCCGGTGCCAGATGCTAAATAGTATAGTTCCTAGCTTTCTTCAAGATGTCGATTAAACTCTTCGGAATCATGTTCCTCCTTACCTGCGCCATTATTGTTCCAATCAACTTCCACTTCGACCACCTTCTCACCCCTGGAGATAGTAGACCTAGAAATGATACGAAACCGCCAGAGATTTTCCCAGCCTTCTCGAGTTGGGACGTGGATGCGGAAAGCAAGGATGAAACAGACAAGGCCTACACAACAAGCTATTTATGGGCGTATCTTGTTTTTACGTACTTTTTCACTGGACTTGCATTATATTTCATTACGCAAGAGACGCAACGAATAATAAAAATCCGGCAGGACTATTTGGGAAGCCAATCTACCATTACAGATCGTACAATTAAATTGTCTGGAATTCCGAAAGAATTGAGGTCAGAGGACAAAATCAAGGAATTCTTAGAAAAGCTTGAGATTGGGAAGGTGGAAAGCGTCACGATTTGTCGCGATTGGAGCAGGCTGGATGGATTGATGGAAAGGCGAGCGTATACCTTACGCAGGCTCGAAGAAGCATGGACTGAACACCTGGGACAGTCCAAGACTAAACAAAACCAGCCCCCCCAAGAATCACAATCAAACGCCCAGGACGATAATGAGGATTCAATCAATCCAGAGCATAGCAATCTTCTTGGAGAAAGTCATATCACGCCTTATGATAAGCCACGCCCGAATACTCGAATTTGGTACGGCTTCCTCGGCCTTCAGAGTAAAAAGATCGATGCCATCGACTACTATGAAGAGCAACTGCGAAAGGTGGACGAACTTGTCATTGCAGGAAGATCGAAGATTTACCGACCTACACCCCTTGCGTTTGTCACTATGGACTCAATCCCGGCCTGCCAAATGGCGGTACAAGCTCTACTGGACCCCGAGCCCATGCAGCTCATGGCGAACTTGGCCCCAGCGCCATCAGACATTGTTTGGCAAAACACATACTTACCACGATCAAGTCGAATGGTACGATCCTGGACTATTACTATCTTTATCCTACTACTCACACTCTTCTGGCTTGTTCCTGTTGCTGGATTAGCCGGACTGCTCAATATTTGCTCCATCCGCCAAGTCTGGAAAGGCCTCGCAGACACTTTGGAAAGTCATCCAATTCTATCCGCCTTGGTTAAGACTGGTCTACCAACCCTTGTTGTTTCGCTCCTCAATGTTGCGGTTCCATACCTTTACGATTACATGGCGAACATGCAGGGCATGATTTCGCAGGGTGACGTTGAGCTTTCTGTGATATCCAAAAACTTTTACTTCACTTTCTTCAATGTCTTCCTCGTCTTCACCGTTTTTGGAACTGCCAGTAAATTCTGGCCTGTTTTACAAGAGTCGTTCCGAGACACGACGGTCATCGCATTCAAGCTAGCAGAGTCGGTCAATTCCCTAGGTTTCTTCTACATAAATTTCATCCTACTTCAGAGTGTCGGACTGTTCCCATTCAGACTGCTAGAATTTGGTACCATGACGCTTTATCCCATCATGCTGATGATGTCGAAGACGCCGAGGGACTACGCGGAGCTTGTTCAGCCACCCATATTCAAATACGGATTCTACTTGCCTTCCGCTATACTCGTCTGGATACTCTGTATGGTTTACAGTGTCTTACCTGCAGGTTACATGGTGCTCTTTGTAGGCCTGATCTACTTCGTGTTCGGCTATTATACCTACAAATATCAATTGCTTTATGCCATGGATCATCCTCAGCACGCTACAGGAAAGGCATGGCCGATGATTTGCTACCGCCTCCTTGTTGGGCTTGGGGTGTTTCAACTCGTAATGGCTGGTGTAATTGCACTGAATAAGGCGTTCTATCCAGCTGCACTGGTAGTGCCATTGATACCATTCACGATCTGGTACAGCTACTACTTTGGACGCACCTATGAACCTTTGACCAAATTCATTGCGTTGAGGAGTATCCGAAGAGAACCCCACGCAGATGTTAACATAGCCGATGAATACGTCGGGATGCATACCCCACCCGGAAATGTTCGTCGCCATAGCACAACCCTTGATGAGGATCGAGAAAAGGGCTTGAAATTCATAAACCCAAGCTTGACCGCCCCGTATGCTCCCATCTCAGTATTCGATGATATGACTGCTAATAAACTATAGCCTTGAAAAGATTTGGATCAATAAAGGATCTGAGTCGAATGGGGAGGCGTCAGAACTCGATAGACAAGAGAGCGCAGCGAGCTCTGTGAGTTTAGGCGATACTCATATCTGGCGAGATAACGGAGAAGAAAATGTATGATACCCGTCCTGAAAATTTGATACCCAGCAACATTGTAGGAGTTGGCGGGAGCTTTGCACCGCGAACCTGGTTGGTCGCTCTTACCTGGAACTCTTTGAACTCCAAACTTTGCAATAACAATATACCTAATGATTGTTCCTTCCCCGAATTTTCACATCTTGGCATCTGCTCACACCCGATGTTCTTTTTCTTCACATCCCTACTTCATTCCCTCACCAATATCAATATCCTTTATTTCGCAGGTACCCTAGTCACTGCAAGACGGCTTCAGTTCTAGTCTGATTCCCAACACCCTTGTAGTTTATCCTATTCTTATGAGAGACTGTCCTGGTTATTCCCATTGTTTGTTATCACTCGACTCTCATAAGTGACATAGCCTCTTCTCAAGAGGCTGCCGGCACAACGTCTTCGCAGATCTTCTTATCAAAGGGCGTCGCAGGACACGATTACGAATGTGCAAGCCGGAATACAAACACCTCCTCATATGTAACATTAGTCTTCGAGTCAAACTCTAGGCACGTCATGACTTTGGGAAACGCCGCTGAGTGCACCGTCGTCCTTCTTAGCTCAGAAGATGATTCGCGGCCCCTAGAGGAAACGTCTGCTGAAGGTTTGCTCTTCCAATTATGCAAGAGGTGGACACTGACGATTGCAGGTCTACAAAATGTCGTTCCGGCTGATGGCTTTGAGGTCAGCGACGAAACCGCCTCGAACCAGAGTCTCGAGAGCTCAAATCCCACATCGCCATCCTCAATCGACCCCCCTACTATTTCTATGGGCATAACCGGGACGATACCAGTTGCTGAGCCTGGATCAATCTTTTCATCAACAGACTCCAGCGCGGTCAAATTCGTCGGCAAAGGCAAAGGGATAGAACCCCAGCGTGGAAGGACCTTGGAGAGGCATCCGAGACCTGTGAACCCTCTGGCTGGAGCGGAGTCTCGAATTCGAAAGCACCATGCAGCCATTGAAGTTGATACTGTTCCTATGAGCAAGCGAATCAAGCGCAGCAGTACCTTCCACGATGACCCTTTAGATCCTTGTGCGATACTAGATGATAATTTACTTGAACCGTGCCCACATGCTCGGCTTTGCACCACGGTATCAGAAGTACTTGATGCACCATTACTCGCCACTGTTTTCAGCGACCGTCAGCCGTTTTATCCAGCACCAACTTTCCTTCCGGAAATCTTCCATCCCGATATCAGCCACCTTGAATACTTGACTATCAAATCCTCTTCTCAAATATGGGCTACATCCCGGAATGGCTCTTTGAACCAGGAGCCTGAGTCAGCTTCATTGGCATCTCAGCTTCCTACTGAGATTATTAATGAGATATTTTGTCATCTCAATCTTGCAAATTTCAATTCTGCTAGGCGGATTTGCAGGTCATGGTTGATTGCCAGCTTGGATCAGTCGATGCTAAAAATGATGCTAAAGCGTGGCGGCTTTTCCCGTACAGTCCATTACAACACGACCGCGAACATCGCAGTTGATTCCGAAGCGGAAATCAACGATGAATGGGTAATGAGTAAGCGCGTTGCTCGAGAATGCGCTCTCGGGCCAGATTGGACGGGCAATGGGCTATCTCGTGAGGCAAACGTGTCAAACACGCACGATAATTCAGCGTTCGGGCATATATCTACGATAGACTTCACAGATGTTGCCGTTCACTGCCCCACCACAAATACAAGTGGGACGACGTTCACCGTCAGTTGTTGCGGGAAGTTTGTGATGGCAGCCAATGGATGTTTAGTATATATCTATGAGCTGAATAAACAGCACGCGTCCACAGAACAAAGCCATGACATTCATCCGGGGTCTCTACGTCCTGTTACAAGTATAATCTGTCCCCGTCGAGTATTAGCTTGCAGCATGGACACCTCTTCACACCGCTATGCTATAGCTATTCTTCTTGACGACCGCATGGGCCTGGTATGCGACATAACAGCTCTAAACAAACCAACTATTCCGCATAGCAATACTCAAGATGATCCCAAGAGTCGCCACCGAACATCTCCTGGGGTAAATACCACTACCTATGTTTCAAATGCTGATAGTTCCGGAGGAACTTCATACCTGAACCGCATCCAATTGAATGGTTCTGGTACAAATTCTATGACTAGTCGCCGGTCAAGCAACCTGCCGTTTGTGTCACCAGGAATCGCAGTAACTAGACGAGTCTCTCCAATGGACGAGTCTGCCTGGCAAGATGTGTTCCGCGGTGATACGCCTGAATATAAAAGTACCACGGGACCGAGTCCACGGCACTTCTCGCTGCCCCGTGGAGATGTACCCCGGCCTGCTGGAAGGGTACAGAACATCCCAAAGCCTGACCAACAACATGAACCTCTACGCGGAGGCATGCCCATTGAAACAGGCCCTCGATCTCTATATCGCAATCTCTGCTCTGATGATGACCCTCCTCGATCGGTGGCGATATGTCCACAACGCCGTTGTGTTACATTTGGTTGTTCCTCTGGAATTGAGCTGCACTGGGTTGACGCTTTGACAGGTCAAGATCTACACAGATGGTTCCCATTGACTGCTCCAAGCGACTTCTTATTCTTTTTACCAACACGGAGAAGCATTGATTCTGCGAAAAAGCTGCGGCTTATAAGCAGCACAGCAAAACCTAGTGAACGACCAGCGATTCGAGAAAGAGCCTTTGGGGGTGGAGCTCAAAGCAGTCCTTTCTGGAGCCGCGCTGGGGGGCGTTCCAATACTCTTGATTCAGGTCTTGCATACGAAAATGGTGATCTCCTAACAAGCACAAGAAGCGACAGTCCTTTCACTCGATCACGCACTGGGTGGCTCGATTTTTCAGATCATTATCGAGCGGTTCCTCTGAGTGATGGTTACCATATACTATTCACTGATCCTGCTACAGACCTCTTATGCATGGGAACCGATGCCCCTGTTGGCGGCCCGACTAAATTACTGCGTAAGATTTGGTTCGAAGGCCCCGAAGGACAAGGTAGCCCCAACGTGTATGCATGTGGGTCGGATCTTAGGTTGGGAGTTAGAGTTGTTGCGGCTTTTGGGTCTGGCGACGAGCAAAGCATTTGGTTTTTTTCAGTTCCGGGCGACATTTTCGTCGCAGATCAAGTTCGTAATCTCTCTAATGGTCCCTCGTGGTCAGTCAGTCCTGCAACGACGCCCAAACATATGGAATGGCTACAGTGGTGGCCAGATGATGGAACTCAAGAGTTCTTGAACCGAAATCAAGATCCAGTGGCGGGTATTCATCCTCGCAGCGCTTGGCCTGTTAAAATCAAAGGGCAAGAGATTGGCCGATGCCAAGGTGTTGTTGACCTGGCTATTGATTCTGGTGCTCATATGATTATTTGGGCGTTCAGCAAGCAAGGTTTTGCGAAAGTTTGGAAGATTAATACTGGCGAAGAAGGTAGCATTAGATCACTGTCTGTAGTTCGAGACGGCACTATTCGTGAAAACGACGAGGACGGCGATGTCGAGATGGTTGATGCGCCATCATCAGGTTCTCCAAAGCCATTACTGGAATCTTTCGATGGCACCACATCTTCCACCCCTCCGGATGTCACTTCCCCCGGGTCAGAGCAGGACGGAATTGACTGGAATCACCACAGCGGCTATCACGATCCTGATGGGGACGTGTTAATGGAAGATTTGTTAGTCCCAGAAGATGCTTCAGATGAGCAGTCGCAACTTTCTTCCAGTCAAATCGCAAGGGCAGGAATTTGGGGTGAGATTCAGTATACTTCCCGTACCTGGATTAGAAGACGGGAACATGGGATTGATTTTATTGAGGAGTTGACGGGTGTTGCGAGGATGGAGATTGAGATTCGATGAGGATACGAAGGAAGTAGCTGTGAGGTAGGAATGGGTAGACTGAGATAGATAGAAGTGCAGACTTGCAATTAACCTATAGAATGAATGTTTCTCTTACTTGATGTCGGTGGCGCTCTATCACAACTGTATTTTCAAGAGCCGTCGCCGTCCTACCCTGATGTTTGCCACAATCGTTGTTCCCACTATCTGATCTCCCATCATCCACCTCCTTATAGCGACGATCTACAAACCCCCCACCCCACCTGACGAGTATCCGTCAGCCTTGCGAACGAGGCTGTCGCTGTCCTAGTTCTACCCCCATGACCCCCGCTCTGAGCAGCATTGACCCCTGCAACCGCGCCATCTCTTCAACACCAAGCCTCACCCCAGTTCGCCGTCTTGCCCAACCAACCCAACCGCCCGATCCAATTGCCCAACCATGAAGCGAAGGCCATATATTGTGCATGTCAGCCACGTATCCTTTATTCCCTTTCTGTGTTATGGTATGGCATGCTTCAAGTAAGTCTACGTCCGGTAATTGATTGATGTGTTGCGAGTGAGAGGCAAAAAGGGAAAGGCAAAGGGAAAAGTTGGCAGCCGGTTAATTCACGAAAGTGGGAGGTTGGAGGATTGCCGGGAGGACAGGAAGAGTAGGAAGGATATAAAGATAGCAGCGCGCGCATTGTATCGGATCTCATCACGCCACGACCTGGAATCGTACGGAGTACAGGAACAACCGGTACCTCTCTTACTGAAAACTTTCTTTGCATGATAAAGAAGGGAGGAAGGAAAGAAAGATGTGTTTATTCAGCAGTACGTTTCATTCATCCCCTCCCTATCCTATCCTATCTTATCCTGTCCTGTCCTCCGCTTTACGATGCGATGAAATGAGATGAGTACTAATTAAGTGAACAAAAACAGGACGGCCAAACTGGGAAGATGACGTTGTATTTGCGAATCGACACCGCAAGCACCAGCCCCAGCACCAGCGAGCCTCAAGATCTAGAACGGAATTCGTAGAAACGTCAAAAGTTGTTACCAGACAATCACAACCACGCTCCTTACGTCCATCCGTCGAATACGTCCCCGCGCCCTCTCCCTCTCCCTCTCCCTCTCCTTCTCCACCACCACCTCCTCCGCCTCCTTTAATCATCAAATCCGCACCAGCACGCGCACCCAGCCCCCCCGAAACAATCGCACTGGTTCGCGTAGAAGAAGAGCGCAGGTCGAGGGGCGGTGACAGCGATGACGGTGGTGGCACGAGCGTGAGTCGGCGCAGTAGAGGGACGGGCAGCAAAAGTGGCGGTGGGGGTGGGGATGAGGAGGTTTATATTGAGCGGGAGAGGATTCGGGAGCGCATGGCTCCACCTCCAGCGCCGTATGCTCCGCAGCAGGAATACGATACCTATCGGTATGTGCCACCGCCGCCACGGGAGAGGGAGAGGGATGAGAGTATAGATCGTAGAAGGAGCAGGAGCATTACGTACGAGACGAATCCGAGGACTAGTGGGCGGGTTGTTGAGAGGGAGCGTGTCGTGGTTGAGGATGGGGGGAGGAGAAGGGAGTATTATCGTAGGCCTTGAGTGAGAGATGGGGTGGTGGTGTGAAAGGGGGATTTTTTTGGTGGGGGGAGGTACGAGGGGGGAAGATATATGATATTGTGAGTGGTGTTGGATGTTTGAAAGAATGGAAAGGGCGTTGTTGGATACTCTGCTTTTTGAGCGCGTATAATCGATCGATCGAGCTATTTCCATCTCAACTAATAATACAACTTACCCCTTCCTTTCACACGGAATCCTCTCTTTCTTTGCTCTTCCGCTTCCCCTCTTCGCAGACTGAAACTCGTCGGACCAATGTCCATCCCTCCTTCATCATTATCCCAAATTCTAACAAATACTCATTTGTTTTTTCAAGCTTCAAGTCTGCATGGCATTATCAATTTTCTGAGTTTACATCCATCCTCTAATTCTTCCTTCTTTTTCCAGCATATAAACACTCTTGACTTGAACCACATAAAACCAATTCTCAAATTCTTAAATACTCCAACTCCTCCGGCCCATAGTAGGAGCTAAACCCAAAACATCCTGCGACCCTTCCCTTCAGCAATGGAATGGATTGGATTGGATAACCCGGAATGAAATGAAAGCTCGTTCTTAGGTAGAAGCGGGTAGTATATATTATTTGTGTTTTCATTTCTCATCGAACGGGTTAGCGGAATGATCTTTGCGATACAAGCCATGTTCATGGCTGGCTGGGAATAGGTAAGCACTTAGAAGGGCTACTTGTATCTTAGCTCGGGAATGAATATCATGTTTTATTGAAACTACCTAGCAAGTGGAAAGTTCGGTGGCTTTTGCTTTTGCTGTCAAGAATGGAATGGAATCTCGGAGCTGGAGGAGAGAAAAATGATGGATTTCAATCTAGTGAGTGCTAGAATTTCCTGCAAAGTAAAGATAGACTAGACTTGAGAATTTATAAAAGTCGTTATGTTATGTTAAAGTGGAATATTAAAAGTAGATGATAGTGAATGCCGCTTTCTATGTCCAGCAAGAGCCTGGGTATATGGTATGGAATTTCTTCACTTGTTTTTCAAGTAATGGTTTAACTCACTTTCCTTAGCCTAAGTTTCCTACACATGCTTTCTTCAATATAGTTTATTGTAACGGCTTGTAGTGTCTCAGCTGGCCCTAATATTATCCTGGCATATATAGGGCTCAGTGAAGGATATTTGGCAATTCCAACTTTATTTGCTTCACTCTTGATACATAGTTACAAGATCCCTCTGCCAATTCCCATCCAAATTTCCAACCAGTCCATCATGCCACCAAAGATATCCCCATCTTAGACACGACTCAATGAAGCAACTAATGTTCCATCTCATCAACAGAACAAACAGTCAAAGCACCAAACTTCTCAGCAAGATCAGCCTCCGGCCCTTCCCTAACATCCTCCTGGAGATAATAGCCTCCTTAACGTCCCTCAACACCCCTTCCAAGAGCGAAAATCTTACAACCGCCCTCACAAACACAGAGTGATCTCGCTGTACCGAATCCAAAAGACGAGCCAAAATTGCCTTCTCTTCCTCGAAATAGGCTCTCAAGCCATGGACGTCGTGGCAGCCGAAGTCTGCTATCATTCCCTGCACACGTTGCATTGTTTGGAACGAAACCGGGTTTTGCTTGATCATGTGCTCGATGGATTGGAATTTTGACTTGATCCGGATGATGCATTGGGCGCTTTGAGAGATGGTGACTTCTCTTCTGCTGCGCAAGCGGGTGCCATTTCGAGGTCTCATTTTGGTGGCTTTCTGCTCTAAGGTTGAGGTGTTGAATTGATGAAATTTAGGAGGAGACAAGCTCTGGTTGTTTTCTCTGATTTGTGTCTTTTTCTTTGATGAGATTTGAGCAGAGTATTTCTGAATAGTCTTGAGGGAACATTGCACCTATAGGTGTGCAGATGGTCGGGCGTTATGATGATATGGACTGATTAGTTTAGATGGAACTATCATATCTGGAACCTAACGGGAACTTAATCACTAGACCGTTCTGTCATTGCTGTCTAATAGCAAATTTACGGTACTAATAGAGGCTTACACACTTACTAGTACAAGAGTAGGCGATCTTCTACTTTTTGCAGTTTACCGAAATGGTTATTCAGGTACCTCTGGCTCAGGAACCGCGGATAACTTTAATTCTTACTTCTTAGGACTTGAAAGACAGATTGATGGTGATTTTATTCTCTGTACAAGCTCAATTGACCCGTTATATACAGTTTAAACCCTATTCCCCGTTCCATTACCAAGATACAGATGAAGATCTAGCATCTAGAAGTTGGTGGCCATTTGCGGAGTCAACGGAGGATACCACTTATCTGCAACCCTCAACATGCCCATGCTCTCCAACAAATCCTTTTCCTCATCAGTATCAAAGAAACTCTGATCCGGAAACATATAGTCAAATGTAAAAGCCACAGGCCGATATCTTTCGCCGTTCACAGCCTGTACCAGGAAGCTGTCAAAATCCTTCCACAGACCCAAATGACCTTCCGATTTCTTCGGGCCAATGAGACACTTTCTGGCCTTCTTGATCAAAGCGCCGTTATCCCTCATCAACCCCCTCAAGTTCTTGTACTTCTCAAGTGCGATGCCTTTGATCAAGCAACTCCAGTCTTCATGAGCCGCAGTGTCTTCGTCATTGCACTTTAGTATCTCCCAGACCCTAGTGATCATGAATTCGTGTTGTAAGAGGATTTCACACCCCATGCCCCTAATGTCTGGACATTTGCTGGAGATTGGATAATTGGCGGACGCTGAAGAAGTGTTGGTTTCGAGGGGGGTTGGTTGGCTGCCTAGCGAAGCGGCATGAACGTTGATGGTTGCTTCATCGGTATGAGCACTTCTGCGGGAGATTTTGCTGGATCGACACTGGCTTGCGTCTTTGCTGGAGTTTTCAGGCGAATAGACTCTTTTGCGTGAAATGGTCCCTTCCATTGGATAGTGAGCCATCTTGAGGTTGGTCTCGAATGAGAACGTGCTTGAGAAGCAGAACTCGAAAGTGCGCTGCTCGAGAAGTTTGAGTGACAAAGCTGCAGAAAGTTCTGTCTGGGATGTTCTGATGATATGAAATATTCTTCGTGTGGAAGGTATTTGTTAAATACTATTGTAGACAGTCCAGGTCGTAATTCTGAAAGGCTAAGCTTGGGAGCTACCACAAGCTTCGTCCTAGATAATTCGAACAGGCACAACCAATATCTCAATTCTGACGTACTAGGGGTTTGAGCTATTACAAAAATGGTCGTTAGTCACCCCAACGAATAGAGCCCATCTTCAGAACTAGTTTTAGGGTTTCAAAATCTACTGTCGTGGGACAGTTTGCTCTTGAATTAGGCACGTGGGAGATCAAAATTTATCTATCGGAAGTAGCTCTCAAAGTGTGAGATAATCACCGAAAGAATCTAAGCCCTAACCCTCTCTGCTCCTCCATATCACGCTGCCTCTGAGCTTCATAGACCCTAAGATGTTCTCCCAAAGTAGGTGCCACATGTAGCCGACTTTCTACGTCTGCGACTACATCATCAGATGGCTCCAAAAACCTCATTTCCAAGTTAAGAAGTTCTATATCATCTCCATCAATCTCACCAGGATCAATTTCATTCAAAATAGCTCCTGTTACCGCCCTTAGCGTCCTCGCTATATGATCCAAAGCAGGACCCATCCTAAAATGCATCTGCCCATCCGCAATCTCCCGTCTAATCTCAAGGAACTCGCGCTCCACGCCTCGATAATTTGGGTAGCCGAGCGGTTGGAGCACGCGCGTGATCGTACTAACTTGTGAACGGACAAGTGGCTGGATAGCTATGAAGCAGCCATTTATGCGCTGAATCATATGCGGGATCCGAGCTCGGTCTTCTTGAGACATAGGACCTCGTTGTGGCGGCATGTGGTATCGTCGTCGGTCGTCGCGGATTGGTGGTGGTAGGCGGATAGTTATGCGTGGTAGTTCCCAGCGTCCTAGTGATTCTTGTTGGGCGTGGTTATGCAGGGCGCGGTCATGCAATGGCTGCCAGACATGGCTGCCTTGCCGTATTGCGTGGATTTGCTGGCGCATCTCTTCGAATTCAAGCGGCTGTAGCCTTTCTGGGGGACCCGTGTTCGGCATCTTGTCTTTTTTTTTCTGTCTTCGTGGAAGTGGGAAAGGAAACGAGGCAAACGAGCAGATAATTCAAGACTATATATTGATGATATTCTGAGTGCGTCATGGTGAAATATAGTACAGCTAGGTATCAAGAGTCCAGCGCAGCCGTTTTGAAAGGGGGGGCCGATCGTACGGTAGTGTCTTAAGCGAGCCAATGAAACCAAGTCAAAGTGCCAAATTCAGGTTCGAGTTGTAACCGTAGAACGCAACAGTTTATCGCTACTGTGAACCCAGAGAGATGTTAGACAATGAAGAGATTTGGGTTGAAGGTTTACAGATGCAGCGGTGGTGGATTGATAAGACTTAAAATTAAAACTAGTACCCTTCAAAGCGACTCAAACTCGCACTGTAATTCAAATCTCCCGAATCCATCTGCTAGACCCATTAATACTCATACTACCCCCATCTCCTTCCAATAATTTGCTCCTTTCCTGAATGTCAGCATTCCCAACAATTCAGAGTATGGTATCCTCCTCGATTGTCGATCTTAGACTGGTGTTGTCTGAGCTCAAAGAAAGGTCGTCCGTCAGACTTTGATCTCTGGCCTCGCGAGGTATGCCGACAGTGCACCAAGCCCCCTTTACTTTGTCAATACTGTGTGGGAAGGCATTGGTCATGCATGTATTGTAGGCATCCACTCGCGATTTTCTTGCGGAGGCAGAGCGGCCTGCGGAACAGCGCTCCTTCATCATTCCCTCTGATATACAATGCTTTATTGAGTGCGTTGAAGAAAGCTGAGATCGCTTGTTTTTCCCACACGATGCACCCTTCCTTGGAGAAGGCTTCCGGGTAGTTTTCTGGCTCAATGTACTTTTTAGTGTTAGATTGACAGACCTGCGGTTTTTGTACCCGAGTGCGTGAATCCAGAAACCGTGCCCACTGTCAGGTCCTACAACGGTAACAACGCCCCTAGCGTCCAAGCAGCACATACATGTAACAGCCTTCCTCTTTGTATTTATCATGGCAAGGGACACCTCGTCTGGATTCACGAGGGCGATTCGTGCAAAGCGTGTGCCATGTGGTATGTTATGCCGGTGCATAATGTCTGTTCGCTCTGAGCGAGTGAAATCCTCAAAGTATAGGATGCTTCGGATTTTGTAGAGACCGTCGCCAAAGTAATCCTGGATAGCCTTGCCAAGGGGATCATGAGACTTGTTGACGCAAGAATCAAGCTTGCTGCTGAGGTAAATGAGTACTTGAGGCTCGGCAACAGTTGTGGAACTTAGGACTTCAACAGCGCTCTGGGTAGGCATCAGCATTGGTATAATGCAGGTACAGAATGCTCACCTTGACAATGGTTCCGGCGTTTCCATTTTTGACCAGTTTGAGAATGATTTCGTCAAGTTTGGCCTCAATTGACGGGGATGAGGAGCTGCTGGGAATGGATTCTGTTGTGTCGACAGTATCAACTTCCATGAAATCGTTCAATTCCATTGTGAAAAATAGAGCAAGTTGTTGTTTTAAGAATATGTAAAGAGTATGCAAAGTTTGTGGCTTTTCGTACTTGAGGTGAGCACAGGTTAGAAAGAATGATTGAAACCCGTCATCTGGAGGATGTAGTGAAGATGCAGAAGAACGCTCTTGAAAGGAATATGGGGCCTCTAGATAGATAGATTCACTAGAGGGCGCAAATTTCGAACTAGACTTGGGCAATTTGAATCTCGACTGATGGATGTCGAGTCAAATGACAGCGGGAGGAACGGGCCTTCCCGCAACACTATCCAATTTTCTGCCACACTAGTAGGATATGAGGATGGACGTCTGAAGAGGAAAACTGATATCTTTAAGGGTTGGGCGCGCCCTCCTAACATAAGAACCGGCTTCGAAATTGAGTGTAGGATTATTATTTGTGTAGAAGTGCATTCGCTGTCGTGATCAAAATGGACATCTTAGAGCCACTAGGCGAACTTTAATTATGAGTGCCGGGCAAAACACATAGTACGACCACTCAACTGGAGTACGCGGTGTTAAATTTCCTGTCCCAAAGCTAAGCATAAACCCAAGTTATGAACTGGTATATTATTGCTTCAATGTCTCCAGATACGAACTGCTTTGTCCTTCCCACCACTTCCAACCTTCTGGCCATCTGGACTCCAGTCTACAGCATACACTTCATCATTATGACCAGGAAGATCTGTTAACGATGATTAGCTGATGTCTTCTTCAAAAGAGTTGACGCAATATCCGATCTACGAAACAACAAAGACTACTAGATTGTTCAGAAGACTTACCAACAGAGAGTTTGTGAGTTCGCATATCCCAAACCTTGAGAGTGGTATCCTTTGATCCGGTGACCAATAATCTAGAATCTGGACTAAATGCACACTGGTATACTGGCGCTACATGCCCTCTCAAGGTGTTGATGAACTTCCCATCCCGCGCGTTCCAAATCTTCGTGTGATTGTCAAATCCAGAGGATGCAATAAGAAGCCCATCGGGAGAAAAGGTAACATGGTTGACTTGCTTTTGGTGTCCAAGCATGCGTGCAACCGGTTTTGTGCCCTTGGATGGATCCCACAAATACATCGTAAAGTCGTCGCTCGCCGACACGAGGCGCTCAACGACCTCACCTTGAATCGTTGCCGCTTTCAAGAACCTCTCAAGTGCTTTTGCTCTTTTGGCATCTTCTGAATCTGGAATTTGTCCTGTGTGGTCGTGGTACGCTGTTCGGAGTACAAAATCTGTCGATAAAGCAAGATGATTGACCCAATGTGCGTGGGAGTTCAGGGAATGAGCTAAAGTACCATCCTTCGCATTCCATACTTTCACTGTCTTGTCGTGTGAACCAGTATATATGAATCCTGTTCCTCCCCACTTGACACAAGAAACGGAGCCTTTGTGCCCGCTTAGTACTAACTCAATCGTCTGTTGGTTGGTCGACCATACTCTGACTGTTGCATCTTTCGATGCAGAAGCTAGGCGAGGCTCTCCTTGCTTCTGAACATGATATGGCTCCCAAGCTAAACTCGTGACCCACTTCGTATGCCCCTTCATTGGTTTCCCTGCTTCCTTGCCCGTTTTTGGATCCCACATCCGTACAGTATTGTCCATACTTCCAGTCGCAATCCTCGATTCATCAGGAGACCAACTAACTGCAAGAACCCAGCTTGTATGTCCTTTTAGTGTATGTACAGGTGTTCCAGTATCACAGTCCCATATTCTAGCAGTATTGTCGCCAGATCCACTCACCATCCGACTGGAGGTTCTTGGGGAGAATTGAGTTGCAAGAATAGCTTTGCCATGTCCTGGGATTGTGGAAGCACATCTCGAAACTGCTTGAACTTTAAACACTGCTTGTGGTGCCGCAGATATATTTAGGACTTCTTCTGTACTGATCAATCCTGGAGTGATGAGAGTCTTGTATATGTTCGTGGGAAAAGCAGTTGTGGTAATTTCTTTAGTTTTCTTGTCGGGAACGGGCAGAGTGAAGCGATAGGGGATATACTCTGAAGAGTCCTTGGCGTGCGTTAGCATAATGAAGAGGGATTGTCTCGCGGCTGGCCTACATGTTCTTGCAAGGTATTCAGAAGAAGCTCTAGGTTCTTGGGGCTTGCATTTGCGACTGGCACCAGAACCGGACCTGAACCTATTGGCAGCCCCGTAATTTCATCAAAGAACTGTATTCTCAAACTTCCCGCATCACTCGGGATTTCCTCAATATCTTGCTGTTTTCTTGCTCTCTCTGCGGCATCTGTTCTCTGTCTCTTGCTTGGTGGGGGGAGGACGGTCGACATGGCGTCGCTAGTGATTGCAAAGACAAATAACCCAGTCGATTAGAGAGTCTGATATGCGTTTGAAAAAGCGTAGACTTCTCTGTACGGCAAAAAAAGCACAGATGTTCGAGAAACGGGAGTCGTGGTGCAAGGCCGGCCAACTTGGCGAAAATTCTCCAAAATTGTTCAGCCTTGTGGTGGTCCGTGCATCACGGTTGCGCCCCGCACCTAAATGTCTCCCCGCGTCGGCAACTTCTCTTTCTCTCATTATTCCAGTACATCGTACCAGGCCTGGCGACAACTTCACCTGTACCAGATACATGTTATTGTGTCATTGAGAGAAAGCTGTTATGTAACCGCTAATAATTTGATATACCGACTAATCTCTAGATATTAACCCTTCATTTCAACAGTCGACCTCATCTCACATGAATAGAACATGGCTACTCCAAGGCCATCTACATCCCAGAGCTATGCCTCACCTTCCTACCAGAATGGATATACTATTTCAACCTCTCAGGCCTATGGCACTCGTCCAAGTACCGCTCGTCCTGGAACTGCTCGACCAAGTACAGGCCGACGTTCGCGCGCAGGCTCAACAATTGGTGGCGGAGAATCTCAGCAGATCGTCTGTGCCATCAATGAGGGCAGAGGAATCACACCAACCGTCGGTCTCGCATTTGTTAATATCTCTACTGGGGAAGCAGTTCTCAGTCAGATCTGTGACAACCAATTCTACGCGAAGACTCTGAACAAGCTCCAGGTCTTCGAGCCTACTGAAATTCTCATCGTTTCCACGGCTGGCCCTCCAAACCTGAAGTCAACGATGTATAAGATTGTCGAAGAAAACATTATCGGAGCAAAAATGGTCCTAGTGGATCGTCGGTATTGGTCAGAGACCTCAGGACTTGAATTCATTTCGCAGCTGGCATTCGCAGAGGACGTGGAAGCAATCAAGGTTGCCATTGGCGGTAGCTATTTTGCTACCTGCTGCTTTGCTGCGGTAGGTAGAAGCCAGCTCTCTCTGGCAGTCGCAGAATTTGGCATGGCTGATACTCATGATAGACTCTAAAGTATATCGAACTCAAGATGTCTCTAACCTTTGCATTCCGTTCTCTTCGCATCAAATTCCAACCCTCAGAAGGCTCTATGATGATTGACCTCTCCACTATCCAATCGCTAGAATTGATCCAGAATATCCACAATCCAAAATCGAAGGAGTCCTTGTTCGGACTAATGAATCAAACTATTACGCCGATGGGTTCCCGGCAGCTTAGGAGCAACATTCTCCAACCGTTAATTCAACCAGAAGTTCTTATTCACCGTTGGGACGCTGTTGAAGAGCTTACATGTAAAGATGATATGTTTTATCAAACAAGACTAGGCTAGTAGCCTTGCGTGAGCCTATTAACTCTTGCTGACTATCTCCGCACAGGTCTGAAGGCCTTTCATGATATTGAGAAGCTCTTGACCAGCGTGAGAATTCTAAAACCACTTGCTTGGAACTTACTTGACCTTACTAGCTGATCATCATCCCTACGCAACCCGACATACGACATTCGGAACAAGCCATCAATAATGTACTCATGCTCAAGACCTTTGTCGAGTCTGCTCTAAAGTTGTATGAAACACTCGCCGGTGCGCGATCAGAGCTTATTCTTGAGATACGAGGCCATATGTGTCCCGAAAACATTAATCCCACGATCCAGCTTATCGCAGAAGTCATCAATGATGATGTGACATACCAAAAGGCTCCTCTGGACTTACGAAATCAGAGGACTTACGCTGTCAAGGTAATCGAGCTAGACAGCCATTTTCAAGCATTTTCCCACAAGCACTGACAACGCCATAGACTGGGGTAAGTGGCCTTCTCGACGTCGCGCGGGATACTTTCAGAGAAGCCACTCAAGATGTGCACCAACATGTCACGGAAATCAATGGTAAGCAGGGCGCATTTGAAGCAGGTTGAAATACTAATTTAGAGACAAGAAACCTATGGGATGCAAGTAGATACAAGATATGACAACGCACGGCGATACTACCTACGAGTTTTCGAATCAGACTTCAATGGACAAGCACTTCCAGATATCCTAATTAACCAATATCGCAAAAAGGGCTTCATCGAATGCCAGACACTGGATCTTATGAAGCTGAATCAGAAGATTGAAGACTCGCACCAAGAGGTTGTCCTGATGAGTGACAAAACTGTCCAGGAGTTACTCGACAATATTCGTGGGGAGATTCCGAACCTTTTCAAAGTCTGCGAGAGCATTGCAATGCTAGACATGATTGCTGCGTTTGCGCACCTAGCCACAACAAGTGATTACTGCAAGCCAGAGATCAGCGACTGCATAGTTATCCAAAGTGGCCGTCATCCAATTAGAGAGAAAGTTGGTCACACATCTTAGGATCGATAAATAGTTTACTGATTTTGTTCGCCGCGTAGGTCCACAAAAATAACAAATTCATTTCCAACGACGTTTATGCAACACAACAGACTCGATTCCAGATCATCACCGGCTGTAATATGAGTGGGAAAAGCACTTATATTAGATCTACTGCGCTCATGTGCGTAATGGCGCAAGTTGGAAGCTTTGTCCCCGCTCAATATGCTTGCTTCCCTATGATTCGCCAACTCTTTGCACGGGTTTCTATGGATGATAGCATTGAAGCTAATGTCTCTACATTTGCTTCCGAGATGAGAGAGACTGCATATATTCTTAGGTACTGCAATCTTTCCATTCCGCAGCGTCTGGTCTCGTTTTGACGATTGTTTGCAGAAACATTGATAAGCACAGTCTAGCTATCATTGATGAGCTTGGCCGAGGGACCAGCACTCGAGATGGCCTTGCAATTGCATTGAGCATCGCAGAAGCATTAGTTGAGAGCAAGGCTTTGGTATGGTTTGCCACACATTTTCGTGAGATTGGTGAGCGCGTAGCCCTGATTGATCATCATAGTCTAATTTTCTGCAGCACAAATCATGAAAGAGCGTCCCGGCGTCATCAATTCCCACCTAGCCGTCGATATGAGCGAAGAAAATACAATGACAATGCTGTACAAGGTCAAGAGCGACTTCGTGAAGGAGGAACACTACGGTCTTGCCTTGGCCCGAGTCGTCGATCTCCCTGCACAGGTCCTCGAAGTTGCAGAGACTGTCTCCAGAGCCCTCGAAGCACAAACCGAAGCAAAGAAACAGTCATCCAAATCGTGTGCCATTGCGAAGAGGAGGAAGGTTGTCTTGAGTCTGAGGGAGGTGCTGCAGCAGGCGGCAGATAGTCCTATGGAGGGAAAGGTCCTTTTGAATTGGTTGAGGAAGTTGCAGGAGGAGTTTGTGCGACGAATGGAGCAGATTGAGAATGATGTTGTGAGCAGCGATGCGGAGGATGCGGAGTCAGAGGAAGAACAGGCGGAAAGTATGGTTACGCCTGATAATGATATTGCTTGAGGTCGATCGATACAACATAGAGCGATGGCTGAGCCACTGAGGTCTGGCAGGTAAAGGTCTTAAATATTGCGTTGTTACATGAAAATTCGCACAAGGGTAGCTTCAAGCATTTGTAATATTAGCTAATAACCATCCATCAATGTATACTAGCTCAATATATCCAGAAATTATTTATAAATGAAACATACTAGCCTCACGCAAACCAAGGAGAAGTAACTTGCACCAGCAATTGTATACCGGTAAACTAAACGCACAGCACGGCGTGCACCGCTAGTGCTAGAAACTACTTTATGTGAAGGTTCTATAATCTACTTCTGCAATCTCTAGGCACTCGAGTTTCTTTGCTACTAGAGAAAGTCGAGATTTTATATTTAAATGTTTTCTCCATGTTTGCGCCATGGTAGACCTGCATTTTCGCAAGTCTCGAGGACACCCTGAACCTTATCTCCGCTTAGTGATACTACCTGTAGGCTAAGATGAGATTTAATCTGTAGCTCGAATTGGGAACTTGAAACTTCTAATAGATATTAATTAGGAAACGGGTCCCAAAAGCTCGTAATGCTCACCCACTACCCAAGATTTTGAATAAGTGACTAGACGACCTAACGGTCTGCATCCCGTTAACTACAATTAGATCCTAGTAACGCTTTGAAAGTCTGTTAGCTTAGCACAAACCACAGGAACCACGACTAACAGCTATATGTTATTGGAGTACCTGGGTTCACCGGACCTAATTTAGCGCTAGTGCCCCCCTTTCTGGGTTAGCCGAGACCACGGAACTGTGATTCTGATCTACTAGTCTCAGTCCCTTTCACAATGACTTATAACCGCGCTACTTTCTGATTATAGAGGTAGGTATCCTGGCACTACTTTGGTCTCTCGCACTTCTTCTTACATCACTAGATTCAGTCCAGATCATCAGAAGTCTTACTATATATATCCACACTGAGACCTTTTTCATCTCCCTATAACATCCAACCCAGAGTCCTGTAAGAACTTCGCAGATTTTAAACAACTCTGCGATCACTGCAATCACTTCAATCACTGTGGTCACCACAAGTACGCCAACATACCTCACATCCTCATCAGCCCGACACCATGGAATCACCAACCACAGCCACAACATATACTCGTATGTTATGTGGATCCAAGCGCGAATACTCCAAACTCATCGAATGCCACCACGCCATCATCCAATCAATCCGATGGAGGTTTAGAGATCTTAGCCTCGCGAATATCACCCTGCACCACCATACTCTCATCCAAGGCGAATTCGCGCGAAGAGGAATAAACTTCATCGACAACTGGGAAGATATGTTAGACAATATTTTGGCTTGTTTCAGGTACATGCACACACTGCCTGGGAAGTTCTTGATCTTGGACCATAACTTGCGAACTCTGGGAGATATGATGGATTTGTTGGATGCGGCTCTTGAGATTGGTCAGCTGTCCAAGTTCAACATAGACGAACAAGCAGAGGCGACAGACGATGACCAGGAAGGCTTGGAATTTTCACCAGGAGCTGAAGCCTTGAATGATACAGATGCTGGTGCAGATGCAGATGATGAGTGGGAGTCGGAATCTTGTGGAAGTTGCTGTTCAGATCTGATGACATTCGAATCGGATACCGAGAGTGAAGAGGAAGGGTTTCACTTTGCTTTGCACTGTCGCTCTTCAAGCCTGTCATCATCCGACTCGGATACAGATAGTGAAGAGGGAGATTATCTCCAGAGCCTGGACGATGACAGTGAGATGGTGCAATCATTGTTATTAGAAGAGGCAGGTGGTCTCCCTAGTTGGATATATTAGAGATTGAACCACACTATGCAATTGTTGTATATTCACCACAGTCCCTGGTGGGAAGCAGTTTTGGGTCGCAAAGATGTATGAGGGGAGGCGGGAGGGCGGATAGGGAAACGTTGTATTTTGAAGCGAAGAATTATCCGAGGAAAAGGGTGATGGAGGATATGGCCATGTATGATCGGGAAAGGGAGAAGAAGTTCTTTGTTACTAGCAGCAGGGAAAAGATATTACTATGCAGTGAGGACTTCATGGAAATGAAGGGAAATAGGAGGGAGAGGCTTGAAATAGCGGGAAGGAGAGAGAATGGACCTGTTTTGTTTTTGTTATTTGGTATCTCTAATTCCTAATAAGTTAGAATCGCTACATTTCTACTTGATCCCTATAATAAAGATAAATGTTAACCTATTCTATTGCTAGTTAGCACAGTACAAGTCAGCCTGCGGGTTCGAAAATCCACGACGCCCACTAATTACCACTCCGCCTCCCTCTCCTCCCCTCTCTTATTATCCGACATAACGTCACATCAAACCACAAAACACAACGAGCTTTCACAGTACAGTACTCACCATTAAAACAATTATAGACACCCCTGCATTCATTATCATCTATAGAGCCCCCTTCCATCCACATCCACATCCACTTTCCCAACCCACTTCACTTCACATCAATAATTGTTTCCAAGTTCCAACTCTCTCTCTCCCTCATCCCTCTCAAATACAACTATAAACGCCATATAACGCCATCCACCCTCTATCCACCAAATTACCATCGCATCGCATGATTTCGCACCAGCCATCCATAAGAAAACCCTCCCCATACCAGACCAGAGCATAATCAATTGCTGAATCCATCTTGCCATCCATCCATGCATTCGACCGTTCATCCATTCGTGTGTATAAAAAAAAGCCAAAGCTAAAGCCAAGTCGAAAAGAGTCTATTTGTTTCCGAATAAAAATGAACAAGTTTACCTTTCGGCATCCATCAATCCAGACCCCATTCCATCCCTCTACTTGATCTCGCAAGCAGCAAATCAAATATATAAGTAAAGGCACACAGGTAAGCCAATAATTAATCAATCACGGGGCATATGCGGAATCAGCATCACGCTGTGCAATCACTTCGCGCGCATAAAATTCTACAAGCATGGTGCCGTAGGCTTCTAGTTCTTCGACGGGGACGGAGAGGCGAAAGTCGTTGAGGAGGAGGAATTGTAGTTCGAGGTGGTTTAGTTCGGGGAGGGGGAGACCACCGACCTGTTTTTGCTTGTGTTAATTCCAATTCTAGATGATAGGTAGAATGAGGGGAGGGGAGAAGGGAAATACCTTTGCATATCTCGAATTGGTATAAAACACATCCGAAAAGAACTTGCTCGCGCACGTGACGCCTGCAATAACCAATCTATGGATATTAAAGCTATCCACGACGAAGAAGTGTGAGAGCGGGAACGAAGGCTTGACGGGGCTGGTTTCCGTATGTGTATATGATCTTTGATCTTCTCCATCTCCACTTCCGCTTGATGAGGAGTCTGCGAGGTCAGAGCCGTCTGCTGAGTAGCCTGTCGAGGGGCGCGAGTTGTCCAAATCCATGGATTCCCGCCGTAATGCTTGCATGGGAGCGGCGTTGACGCGCTCTGTCATGCGGTCAAAGTAGACCAGGAGGGATAGAAATACCTCGTAGGTTGTGGGACAGTATTTATGTATTCGAGATAGGTAGCTGAGGATGGTGATGCTGGGCACGTTTTTTCCATGGAAGGCTAGGACGCTGGATGAAAGGCCGCTTAGGTTTGAGGAAATTTCGCCTGAGGGTATAGGTCGGTTCAAGGTCTCGTGTTGTTGGTCGTTTGTGGTTGTGATTTTGGTGAGAAGCCCCGCTACCATTTCAATGATATCTGTAATTGGCATCCCGCTTATCTCGTATTTCAGTGCCGGGTTGTCTGTTGCTCTCCTCCGTCCAGATTTCCCCCCCAATAAGAAATCCTCGGTGGCAAAACTCTGTATGTGTGCAAGATCTCGCACTTTTATAGTATTCCCCGCATAACCCTTCACATCGTCTAATGAACTCGGTCCTGCAAATTCTACCTCGGGCTTTGCCAGGATAATAGGTGGTTTGTTACTCGCTGCTGCATCTTCCGGATACGGGGATTGTCTGGTCGATGTAGAAGAGTGGGGAAAGTTCTCCTGGCTGGTAAATCTATTTCGCGTGAAAGACCCTGTGTTCGAACTCGAGCTTAACGGTGGCGATGGTGGCGGTTCCGTCTTTATCGTCTCCGTCTCTGCCTCGACCACATTATCACTTGCTTCCTGCTCTACTGCTCTCGAAGGCGTACTCGGCGGAGGCGTGCCCGCTGCTATCGGGACTGGTCGGGGACTACTAGGACGACGCTCGACTCTCGATTGTGAGGTTTGGCGGTATGGGGATGCAGCAGGAGATCGCTCATGGCCAGACCCAGCTCGCATCTTCCGACTGCGATGGTAATGGGATCGCGACGAGTCGGAACCGAAATCGCTGCCGAAATCAGTTATCACGGCGGCCATTCTCAGGCTACAGTGTGCGTGGAGGAGAAGATATGCTGTAGGTTGCAATTATCAGCCTGTGTTTTGTGAAGTTTTGCTTGAAGGCTAGTTGGCAGTGGGACATGGATGCAACGAAATGACGAGGCGATCTGTCGAAATGTAGGAAGGAGGATCTGGGTTGTTGTTGTGGTTCGAGCGGGAACGAAGCTGGAGGTGGGAGGTTTATCA
The DNA here is from genome assembly GCF_007821495.1 of Lachnellula hyalina. Classification (NCBI taxonomy): domain Eukaryota; kingdom Fungi; phylum Ascomycota; class Leotiomycetes; order Helotiales; family Lachnaceae; genus Lachnellula; species Lachnellula hyalina. Next base: position 62,213 of record NW_022157261.1, read on the forward strand.
GGACCGCCCAGGCAGGATAGCGACTTTGATTGTCAAGGCTTCGCACAACGCGCAATAAAGCCTCGAAGGCCTTGAGTATTCACTTTGAAGATAGCCATAAAGGGAAGCACGACTGTTGAGCCAAAACGACTCATTTCCTTGCAAAACAAATCACGGCGGTAGAGGTTGAGAGATTGGGTGTGGTGTTCATCACTCGTACTTGCTTTGCACGGGCGACCCCCACGAAAACTTATCCGCACAGCGTTTACAATAAAGACGAGGGAATGGCTTACCTGCAGCATTCCTAGAATTATGGCAGACGTAGAATGTGGTTTCTGGACAGCGTCCTATGCATACGCGTACGCAAGATTCGCGTTGGTGGTCGATATCGCGGCGTTATCTGATGGTTGATGTTTTCGGAGGTTGCAGCCGGGATCAGACGAGAGTTAGGTTCGCCAAAGGGTCCAGCGAAAGACAACTAGATGATAATGGCGCAAGTGCGAGTGCAAGTGCAAGGCAAGGCAAGGCAAGGTAAGGCAAGGCAAGTACGGTGCTATACAGTCCGTACTGTAGTATGACGACCGCTGTGGACCCGCACAGCTTTAGGGGGGCGAATAGGAGGGGAGGCAATGCACAGAAGAATCAACGATCTTCAGAAGAGCAGAGGAGAGGAAGAGGGGATGGGAGGGGAAGAGGCGAATCTGTCAAACACCGACTGCAAGAAGGCGAGAGACGAATATGCAAAGTCAGCACTGTATAAAGTTGCTTTCGAGGACTAGAACAGAAATCATAAACTATTTCTACAAATACCAGTCCCAACCCAACGCCAATATAGCACCCTTGCGCGGATATTTTGCATCTGCATCTGGGCCGTCGTTGGTGGGGGTTCTGCTTAAGCTATCCGCGAGTAGGAGCGAGAGAGGCTGACACGTTGAGGCGGCAGATTCGGACGGAGCCAGAGCATCGGCCTTCCTTCCTCCCAAGCCAAGGTACAAGTAGTTCTTGTATCACCATGGACTTTCTGCAGTCATCCGTTCCAAGAAGTCATCATACAGTACGTCGCAATGGTAGTGCTAAGTCATGGCTATTTTCCTAGAGATCACGACGGAGCCCGGGCACGATATCTCGCTCTCTCCCTAGGCAGTTTTCTTTTTGTCCTCACCGCTGCTACACGCCATATATTCAAAACAGGTGGAAACTTTCTTGACCGCTATATCACAAGCTACAGCCCTGTCGTGGCTGCAATAAGGTTCGGCGCGCCCAACACCATCCCATTTAATGCTCATGCTCATATCTAATTATACATTCGCCTATTGGTGACGGACAGCGTAATCCGTATCTGGCAGATACAAGTGCCTATTTGCCCCCTTCTGAGTCAAAACCACCATACGAATCACTCCTCCCGAGCTGCCATCCCACTTGATAGCCTCTCGTAATGCGCCCTTGACGAATTTGACGGCCGCTTCTTCATCCATTCCCTCTCTCCAGTTGGAGTCGCAGTATCCGTAGATGTATGTTGAGCCTGATCCGCCGATGGCGTATGATTGCTTGTGTAATGATCCCCCCAGGGGTATCGAGTAGACCTGTCCTCCGTGTCGCTCATCCCAACCTGCAATGATCAACCCAGCACTGTCCCTCATCAGCATTGCTACCAAGATATACCCACTCTAGAATCCATACCTCAATCTATCCTTGTTCTCGTAGCACAACTCCTGAAACATCGCCGCCGCTGTCTGGGTCGTGGGTGGTCGGTTGTTGGCTGTGGCATACATTCCCAGCTGGTAATGAACAATATCTGCAACCGCCTGTGTGTCTGCCGCAGAGCCGGATCGACAGCACCAGATGGTGTCGTGGACTTGAGTGAGCTTGTCGGTGACACGGTTGGCAATGTATGCTCCGGTGGTGGTTCTAGAATCGGCGCCTAGTCACTACCATCAGCATCCCTTCCTACATTTTATGCAGCTTCGTAGAGACAAACCTAAAATAACACCGTCTTTGAAGTTGATCGCCATGCTGGGTTCATGTCAGTTCGGTCGAAGATATTGTTGTCCGGTCGAAGCTTACATTGAGGTTCCTAAGCTAGGGAAATGTCAGTAAACTCAGCATAGAAGGATTAGGAAGGTCTTACTTGACTTCGCCCTTCTTGAGGCGGTCCATATCAACATGGATACCATCTGCCAGAGCTCCTGTTAGCTACCGTATGAGGGAATGGAGCTGTTTGGAGACGATGTACCTTCATTCAACATTCCTGACGTTCCAAACTCCATCGTGACTACTTGGGTATCTCAAAGACGTAAAAGAGGAATGCGGGAAAAACCAGTTAGGATTCTGGTTGGCGTGAAGTTGCTTGGGGTTGATTGAGCTTAAGTTGAAGCTCAATACAGGCAGCTTTGACGCGCAGCAACAACCGCGAGGCTGTATGGCTGACTAACCACATCACGTGGTTATCATCATCTTCCTCTCCTGAAATGACAACGACTTAAGGTATGTGACGATGTATATGATAGCACGGCTAGTTAGTTGGACAAGAAATGATGGCCTTGTGGGTTTCATGTATATATATATACTAAAAAGGGGGGTGTATCTATGGTGCTACTTCCTCCAAATCACAAAATTGCTGATTCAAAGGACTGAGAGGCCCCTGAGGAGTCCCTCATTTCAAACTTCCTTTCAACCATGATATCTATCCATAATACAACGCAATAAAATCCTCTAGTGAGGTGGCTTTTCAAACTTATCCCCAAACCAATCCGTCAACGCCACGCTTTTAATCCTAAAGCAGCCTCCCCTACTAATATACAAGCCTTTATACAATAACCATGTCCAATAATCAACCTCCTCTAGTCAACCTGTTCTCAGTCAGTACCCATATCACAATTAAAACCCAATCTGGCAGCACCTACCCCTCTTTCTCATCCAAGACCAACGGTGTAAAAGCATCCTTCTTCTGTACCCCCTTCCCTTTCTTCCCATCCGCCTCATCCTCCGCACACCCACAATCATAAAAATCTCCAATTTTCGAACAATCAAACTCCTTCTTCTTCAACCTCTTATTAACCACATTATGTACATGGCAAGCCCACGCTGCAGCCGTACTCCTCGACGCGACCTGCGGTGGATACTTCTCTAGCACCTTTTGGAAATGCTGCGCGCAGTCGCCGCAGGGGTAGAGGCGCGCGAAGAGGTGGATGTAGGCTTTTAGGGCTGTGCTGTCGTCTGCGCTGGGCTTATCGGGGAATTTGGCCATCATGGTGTGCAGGAGTTTCCACGATGCGTTGCCGAGTTCCGCTCTATTTGCTTCACGTTAGTCGTATACCCGAATTAAATGATAGGAAAAAGACAAAGGGGCGTACTTCAAGGTGGCATTCTCGAGCTTCGGTGCTGTGGCTGCACCTTTTAATAGCCCTTCGTCCAGGTTTACATCTTGTTGGTATTGGTATGAGGGAACGTAATCCGGATGTCGGGTCCCTTGCGCTTGGTTTCTAAATGAAGATACGAAAATGAAGCCTAAAAATGCCGAGACCGCTATGATCATAAACACGGTGATGTTCTGCCTGCGTGGCATTGTGTATACTTTCGAGGTGTACTCCAGATGTGGGCTTCGTGATTACTTTTCGGTGGATTCGATAATTGTAGATCTGCGATGTTTGCTGGTGGAAGAGAGATTGTCGCCACCGCAAAAAAGTGACCACGTCTCAGCAAGGAACTTTGTTCAATTTCATTATTGTTGTCGATTCGTTGTCGTTGTTCAAAATGGCCTGTTGACTAGGTAGTCGTTCCATCCCAAGAAGTAAAAGCGGCTGAAAGTAATTTGAACCGTGAGGATTTACCGTAATATGATAATAATCGGCTGATCTGATGTGCCTAAACACTAATTCTAGCCATCTGATTGGGCAAATAGGGTATGCTATGCACTGTTCAGAACAGTTTATTTGAACCCAAACGGAATCAAACTACTTTGCGGCCGCACGGAGTATTCGGAGGCTAGCGGCAAGGTACACTAACGTGCAGAGCCGTTTATCGAATCCCCCGCGCTCCGGTCCCGCACCAAAATTAATTTCTAGTGACTCTCCCCCATACAGTATTTGGATTGTCAGCACGAAGAGTCATTCACACCGCACACCTATACCGCTTCTTCCCCAATTCATCCCAAATCTCTTCTATTTGCACATTCTCTTTACAACCGTCTCTTCAAAATGTCATTCCCTCCACCTCCCGTCAACACCATCAATTGGGACGATATCGGCTTCAAAGTCCGTGAAGGTACCTCCATCCTCTCCCCGCCATTTGGCATTGCACCTCACCAACACCACTAACACCCAATTCCAGTCAACGGCCACATAGAATCCCATTACAGCACCAAAACTGGACAATGGACGACCCCCAAATTCGTCACCGACCCCTACCTCCGCCTCCACGGCATGTCCCCCGCCCTCAACTACGGCCAGCAAGCCTACGAAGGCATGAAAGCATTCCGAACCCCCTCCAACGAAATTACCATATTCCGTCCCAACCGCAACGCATCCCGTCTCCAGCACTCCGCATCGTTCATATCCATCCCACCTGTGCCCGAGAACATATTCCTGGAAGCTGTACACGCGGCTGTGTCTCTGAACGCCGAGTTCGTACCGCCGCATGAGACGGGCGCAGCTATGTATATCCGTCCCTTGATCTTTGGATCTTGCGCGCAATTGGGCTTGAATCCGCCAGAGGAGTACATGTTCTGCGTGTACGTGCTCCCCGTGGGCGTCTACCATGGCGTGCACCCCGTCAAAGCGCTCATCCTCGAGGAATTCGACCGATCAGCCCCAGACGGAACAGGCAGTGCGAAAGTAGGAGGGAATTACGCACCAGTGTTGAGGTGGAGCGAGAAGGCTAGGAATGAGGGCTATGGTATTACGTTGCATTTGGATAGTAAGACGAGGACGGAGATTGATGAATTCTCAACGAGTGGGTTCATTGGGGTCAAGACACAAGGGGGAGAGACGACGTTGGTAGTGCCGGATAGCAAGTGTGTTATTGATAGTGTCACCAGTGACAGCTGTCAAGACATTGCAAAAAGTAAAGGATGGAAAGTTGAGAAGAGATCTGTAAGTTCCCTTTATGTCCGCGTGCTCACAACCACCTAACCGGTTTTGCAGATCAAATACGAAGAACTCCCTGAATTTAGCGAGGTCTTAGCAGCCGGCACAGCCGCAGCGCTTGTTCCCATCAAGTCTATTACGCGCACTTCCCGCAACGAGACGACCTCTTACATCAAGGCCGACTCAGAAGAGCCCGGTCCAGTATGTGTGGAGCTGCTGAGAGTGTTGAAAGGTATTCAGCAGGGCAAGATCGAGGATACATTTGGATGGACCAGCCCAGTTAGCCAGGTGGATGCTACAAAGTACTCTGCTGGCGAGCAGACAAATGGTGTAAATGGTGACAATGTTGATAAGTTGCCGTAAACGACATATGAAATGAAAGCAAAAGTTCACTATACTGCGCGCACCTCATTCGGGACCCAAGGCACATCTTTATCCTTCCTCCCATGCGACCACCCCCATTTCTCATTGAAACTTTCCCCACAACAATCAAATTAACAAAGATACGCCTCGGCTTTCGCATTCATAGTCATAGGATTAGTAAGCTTAAGCTTGTCTTCTCCCCGTAACATTACATTGCCTCCCTGTCCCATACCTATGCTCGCCTCTATAGGGAGCTTCAATCTCATTGGGCAGTCTGTATACCTCTAGAACTTTTCTACCATGTTTACTATACGTTTCCCGTTTATATCTTTATCCTTTCGGTAGTTGAATTCTGATGTCAAGCTTTATAAGCCTAAATGGGAAGTGGGGCGTTTAAGCGAAAGCCCCTTTTCACCGCTTTGACTGCGAACGGGAAGTTGGATTTTGTGGTTGTAAATTCTTAGAAAAGCCCGACTTACTGAAATTGGGATCATAGGAGACAAATTTATCTTCAAATGTGATATGATTTTCAGGAAGGTCGTATTACAAGCTCAAATCATTTACGAGGCGTGTTGATATTAGAAGCCAAGCAAGATGTTTACACTAATTGCCGTTGAATATGGTGTAATGCTCTATAAATAAGTGATTACCAAGGCTTCAAAAACTGAGATTAGGGAAATGGCTCTTATCCTGGACAACTGAGTAGTATAATCTATCAATATATCTTTACGCACCCGTTTACTGCTTACAATTCCCTTTTGAGGTCTTACAGTTACTCACTTAAGATATGTCACATTCCAATTGCTAGTCACCGACTCTCCTGGTCCTTGGCTTGGTTATCCTGCTTCAATTTCTGCTATCTATTTGATGGCTAACTTCGTTCCACCCACCATCCTTCTCAACAAGAAAGCTGTACCGATCACCATGCAATCGATCTCCCCATTCCAATTCCACTTCCTGGTTCCGAATACGCAGCAAATCTCTCCCGAAGTATGCGATCCCCACAAGTTCACCTCGCTATCGTGAATGGCGGTGGTCTCATCACTTGGAAGATACGTGATCAGGACATAGTCTCGTCGCAAAAGGGTTCTGAGCTTGATACCCACTTCATCGAAGCTGGTCCCTGCGTTTCTTGCTCGTCATACCTCATTTATTTGATGTCGATGGAAATCACAGTTTGAATCGCCGAATTCGCGGAAGTAAACACGAGGAGTCGGTACCTGTTTACCGGGGCCAAGGTTCCGCAGGAGATTGAGGTACCCTTGGAAGATATCGTCGTTCTCCCTGCAAAGCAAGCGCAGGCTATCAGAATACTTCCCAGTAGGTATTCCAGAGTTTTTGCTTTTGTCAAGGTGGTGGACATAGTCGTGAAGTGCCCATTTTCGAATAGGTGAATCTGTGAAGGTATTTCGAAAGGCGTAAGAGACCATTGAGGTTTTTGTCTCTGCCTCCCGGTTATATGCACAGATACTTCGGATTCCGTCCATTGTCCTATTGGCAAGTTCGACCAGGCATATCTTCTCCACAAAGACGTAAAGTTTGAAGAGTCGCTCTAAATGCTTCTGACTATTGATCAGAGATACTTCCCCCCTATAGAGCCAGTGAACAAAGAGTCCAAACGCATCAGAGCTTTCCTCTGGTAGATGCATCACTCCAACTCCCTCCTGAAAGGCGCCTGTGAATCCCTTGGAAAAGTAATCTGCCTTATTACAGATGACTTTCTTATGAACAATGTATTCTTTCTGCTCTTTTCCCACGTAGATTGTGACAAATTCCGTTCCAAGGTTGCTATTTAAACGTATTAGCTGTGATATGCTCTGCGGCAGAAAGACCACGATGACTTACTCTCCGAGTATCTCTGGTTGCGCCATCTTGACGTTTGCAGCTGCTCCACGTTTGGTGTCAGAAGTGTCGCATCATCTTGCGCATCCATCTGCGTCACTCTACAATCCAACCCACCCACTCTGAATCGCTTTTTCCTTCAGTAGTCTCGTCGGCACCTACCCGTCGCCTCTCAACGAGGGGTTTGATTGTTGATGGCCGTCATGACCACTGCGCAACCAGAAGGAGTCAGGATTATCCTAGGATTGAAGACAGTCAGCTTCCGGATTCCTTTTTAAAGTTGACCTGATGGCGGTAAGGTTTGTAGTGAATTTGATATCACGTGGGGCTATATGGCAGATTGCTTTCAGAAGTCAATTCTCTGAACAACACTCAATTTCCTTATTCCTCGACAACGATAAACGACAGATCCTGGGACATCACAAGTGGAATCAAAATGGCCTCAGTGAGTACTCTTCAATAGCATTATGCTATACCTGCTGATTATGAGGAGAGCGTCACCTCAAGCTTTACCAGCGGGTCAACTAGCAGTGGCGCCATCGTCGTTCATCGCAGCAAGCCGACACGCCTCCTTGGAGAGTGAGTTTTATCTGAGTGCCCGATTGTACCATCTCTAACCCGTGATGTTTTAGTGAAATGGGCCTCGAAATGATCGTTATTGTGACTGTCAATGATGGCCAGGTGCGCGCCGTCCTATGAAGCTCCAGAAAGTGAAGCTGACTACGCATTTGTTGAAGGTCGAATTCCATCGCATCCACAAAGCGCTGCTCCTCAACTCCGGCGAGAAGTTCGCGGACCTGATTGAAGATGTTCCACTACCTCAGCTTCACCAACTAAGTGGCGACGTTATCGGTTTACCAGAGATTGGGTCGAAGACTATCAAACACTTCATCAACTATCTCTACACCAAGGCTATTCCAACCCTTGATCCAGTAGACACCCCTGAGGCTAAGATTGATAAGACCAAGGAAATGATTTGCCTGTACGCCTTCGCCGAGGAATATGAAGTGCACACCGACTTCCGCAACAAGATCGCCGACGAAGTTCAAGACAGCTTCCTGGCAATCGAGTCAATCTCCAGATCTGGCATAATCAGTCACATCTATAACGCTACACAGCCAAACTCAAAAATTCGCAGACTCGCTGCCTTCTTCCTCCTCCACCATCTTCGATCCCCGGGGTACACGGACGATCAATCCCTTATCACTTTCTTGGATCAGAACAAAGAGGCACGGGACGACTTTGTCGACGCGGTTAGATTCTTTGAACCTGGTCAGGATCCTCGCATTCGAGACTGTAGCGGCGATGCAAAGTGTTTGGAGTGCTATCATAATCCTCGATATTTAGAGGGAAAGGTTGGAGTGCACCCTTGCCAGTTTCATGTGCACGAGTATATTGGGGACTTTAAGGGTATTAAGTTGAAGGAGATCGATGGGGTACACGTTTATGAGGATGATGGTGACGAAGGTGAGCCGCAGCACGAGCCATGTCATTTGTTTATGCCTTGAATGTCTTGTAATGTGGGGGAGGCTCGGACTGCTGCATCTGTGTCGGTATGGATAGATGATGTAGAATAAGATTCTAGGTTGTCTAGTTGCTAGAACTGTCTCACACACAAGGCTTCTGACATGTATTCCATGATTCCAAGATCCTGTCGTCACAACCATGGCGGTCTCGAGAGCATATGATTTCAGATAATGTACTTCTATGACCTGATAATGAGGAAAAAGTCCACGACCCACGAATTTCTAGATCTGGCAGAGTTCTATTCCCAATCCCTGGACTCGCAGGCATACTTACCTTTTCCTTTACCATGCCCCCCGCGGCCCTGCGCAAGCTCCGGGGCGTTGAACATAGCCGTGCCAGCTAACGCATCTATATACAAGTAGGAATAAACTAAGTGGGAGTAGAAGAAGGCCGCGGGGGAAGGTACCAGCGCTCTAGGGGGTTTGAGGGATGTAAGTTGCGCTTATGAGTAGGGAGAGAGAAAGTATGCTGCAGTGAGTAGGTATGGAAGTGCGATAGCGCCTCACTAGCTCTGGTGGCCTATATGCGAGAGATGACTAAGAACACGTCTAGAAACGCTCCTACCACTGCTACTTTTCTAAGCCAATTAGATACCCTGAATCTTTTTTGATCTACACTTTGTGTTGGTATCACAGGTAACCGATTGAATCACTTCGTACTAGCTAGTAAAAGGTGGTTATGTTTCTGGTTGATGTTGCTTAGCATTCAAAAGTGGAAATTGGAGAAGCGAAGAAGTGATGACCTCTTCGCTGACTAAGCAACGCTAAGTCCTATGACTACAAAGGTCGGGGATACAGCCCTTATCCAACACTTTGTCCTTTTTCACCCCGTAATCGTCCATTTAGCGTCGACACAACATATTTTAGGTCATGCATCAGAGGAGACAGTAGACACTAGCGCTGGAAATACTAGCGCTGGCAATGATATAACTAGTTGGGTATTGTTGCCGTAGCCATCTTCCAGGTAAGAATATTCTGCTACATCCTACTTTTAATTTGCTTTTCAAGTACTAACAAATTGTTGAACCTACAGACTTCGCCAGCTTTGTCGGCCCATTCCATGCCATACGTGGTCAAGAACGAGAGAAGCATTTACGGAGTCACAACTGGGCAAGAAGGCGCCTCGCAGAGTCTTCTGCATTTCACGACTGACCAAGTTTGGAAGATCCGAGGATCAAGCGCAATGAGACAGTGTGACAACTCAACATGAGTTCTTCAACAACTGCCACCTTTGATGCCAAGTAAATCGCTCCACTTCCGGCAATTATTTAGGTTGAATCCGGCTGACTCTGGACACCCAGTGATCTTGGAACCGACATCGTCACCATCCATGTTGGGCCCAATAGAAAAGCGTTTGCTATCCATAAGAACCTTATCTGCAACCGTTCGGCTTTCTTTTCCAAAGCTTTTAATGGCCCTTTTATGGAAGGCGTCGATGGCACAATGCAATTACCGGAAGATGACTCGCAGGCGTTCAGTGCCCTCGTTGTCTGGATGTACCGCGATCAACTCCCTCTTTTTCCCACCGAACAATATAAAGATGACGGTAATGGATGTGACATGTATGTTGAGTCACTTTTACCACTCTTTCATTTAGCAGAAAAGCTGTGTATCAATGCTTTAGCCAATCAAATTATGGACAGGGTTCAAGACGTTCACTTTTTGCACAGCCGCATGTTTGGCGGCTCAGAACTCGAGACCGTCTATGCATATTCCCACGGAGGGAGCAAGATTCGAACTTATGGCGTTCTTATGGTGATTCAAAGAAGTTCTGCAGGCGAGGTCTTCGACGAAGGCCATGCGAATGAAGGCGAAGAGAGTGACGAAGAGCTTCTAGGAGGATTATTAAAGCTGCAAGAATCCCAGCCAGACTTCGGTCGAGACTTCATTACGCTACAGATGAAATATGGAGCCCGCTTTCGGAGAAGATTAAGATACAGATGTGCCGATGTCCAAACTCGCGCGGAGAACAGCTTTGGTCAGTGTTTCTTCCATAACCACGCCAAATCAGAGGTCTGTCACCTTGGGCCAGAGCCTGTGGATGCAAATGGGCCATGAAGCGGATCAGTATATCTCAGTTGAGGTTTAGCATTGTCAGTCCTACTTGTACATCTGTCTGAGCTCGGCTCCAGAAAGTGGGTGACTCTGACAAGATCGGTTCTGGATGATGAAGACTAAGGGTATTAGAGAGGATTTTACTAGTTGTTGAACGGGTGATAGAACTTTGCGATGATGAGTTAGGGTAGTAGATTGCGAGCATATACTTACGAATCTTAGCACTAGACTATTTTCAATTAAATCTGGGTAGAACTCACTTTCACTTCTGAATATATATCACGCGTGAGAGATTTGCAGGAACTATTCTAATGCAAACCAAAATCTATGCTACTTAGGAAGTGGGACAGCTACCCCGCATAACTCTGAAAAATATTCACTAACAAAATAATAGACTCTGTTATACTCGCAGTTTGCTTATCTTCCTTGTCACAAGAGCTTGGTCTAGGGTTAGGCCTATGTGAATCCCACTCGGGATGGAAGATGAAAGCGATTACTTGTATCATAATGTTCAGCTGTGGAAAGGAAATATTACTTTTTTTTTGAGCAACTCTTACTCCGTACGCTAGAAGTATCCATAAACATCAACCTATGGAGTCCCATCAAAGAATGAGCCGTGGTGTAAGACCAATACCGTCTCCAACTGACAAAAAGGTTCCTGGGGATAAAATATATTCCCACTTTTACTACTTTTACCACTTTAGATTCAATGCTAAGTGGTGTTCTTTGGATTCCTTGAGATGAGTCTTTTCCTTGATTAAACTCAAATTCACCACACAACCATATAAGCTAAACCTTCTAGTCTTCTAGCTGTGATTTTCCGTCCCTTCCAAACACCTTCAATACTGGTCTTCGTCAATAACGCAGTCACTTGTCAAGTCACCTCACATCACCACCAAAATACAAATCAAGCCTCACCCCCCATCATATTCCTCATCACCTTGACACCACAGTCTTGGGAACCGCAGCGGTAGAGGGTACGATTTCTTCAACGATAAGGTGAGAATGTTAGATCTCCCAGCATTATTGATGCCCCACTGACTGAAGTAGATTCCTCTCGCCGTCAAAATGGCCACCCCACGCATATTCAATCTCGACTCTGAGTAAATATCCCCATGTCTCTTAAACGAAAGAAAAGGCTGACTGGACGATCCGTAGGAATCTTGGGAGTGAGATCGTCACCATCTACGTCGGTCCAAAACGCAAATCTTTCACAGTTCACAAGAAGCTGCTTTGCGAACGATCGAGCTATTTCCTCAAGGCTTTTGCCAGTGGCTTCAAGGAAGGTGCTGAGGGTGTCATGTATATGAAAGAAGAGCATGTGGATGCTTTTGAGAACCTGGTCAATTGGATCTATAGGGACCAGCTACCGAGCTTTCCTTCCAGGGACTTTCCCGATAGCATTGATGGGTGGGAGAACTTCGGTCAAACTGTCACGGAACCGCTGTTCTTCATGGCCGAAAAGCTTTGCATCGACGAAATTTGCAACAAGATAATGGATGTGTATCAAGATAGCCATCTCAGACTTGGACTTATGCTTGGGAGCGAGGAGATCATGAGGGTCTATGCTAATACGCACGAAAATAGTAAGCTGAGGAAATACTAAACATTGTCGATTATTGCTCATACAGCATACAACAAGATCGCATACTCCAGGTTGTGTAGGGAAATATTAGGAAACATGGCAGATCTGCTCAAGTCAACTCCTGATTTTGCAACGGACTTCACCATACTCCAGCTCACATATGGTTACCGTTTTCGAGAGCGAAAAGAAGCTGATCTTTTCATACGCACCGGCCCGCAAAGCTTTGGGCAGTGCTTCTTCCATACTCACTCGAAAGATGAGGTATGCAATTTGGAGCCAGAAAAGAAGAAAAAGGGAAAAGTTTAGGATAGACCCTCAGCAATGTTGATATGGTAGATTTGATTCTTTGGAAGAGAAGACTGAGTGTATAGTTGTGAGGAGGGAGCAGCAACTTTATCAGGAATGACCAAGATGGCACGGAACATGAATCATATATGAAGCCGACTTTCGGGGTGCAGAAAGGGAATAGTTGAGCTTCTATCAAATACATGTCCTTCATTGAGGGAAATATCACTTGATGTCCTAAATGGTTGTTCCAGAACCCGTGCTGCCAGTTGTGTATACCATCCCTCGCCCAATGCGGTTGATTTGGGGGGTATGTAGCTTCGTCTCTCATTCTAGATCTATACTATAGACTTACAATACTATTGATTTCACCCTCGAGCTCTGCCACTGACACGTGCGGATTGATAATAGTCTTTTCCAAAACTAATTACCATATCCATTCACATTTCTTATACCATCAGCTGCTTGATCAGTAGACATAGAATATCCGTTTTACTTGCATCAGTGAGTGAATCCAAGTTATTGAATATGGGGGCATTCTCAGCACTCCTCTCAGAAACCAACTTCCTCCAAAACACGCACTCCCAAGCGACCAAGTCGATCTATCAGACAAAAACCACATCATCGAAAAGCCTAGCATCTCGTATCTTCACAATTCTGTTGTGGCGTCCTGCTTTTACCAATCTCAAGTTTCTCAACTCTCCCAAGCAGGCGTAGCATCGCACACCTCGCAAGCAGTTCAGCTTCCTTCAACAAGCATTGCAATCGCCACATCTCAAGCTCCTCAGAACACTTCCACGAAAATGCCAGTAGCTTCGTCTCAAGACCCACAGACTCCACCTACAAGCACAAACACCCGGAGCGCTGTTGAATCCATGGCTTTGACTCCGGAGTTAGTCGATTAATTCATATTTTAATTTTCCATTTGAAACTCCCAGAACTGACGTTTTAGGGTCATGGGCCATGAGTTCGTCAAGCTCTTTGTCGGAATCAAACGCAAAGAGTTTACCGTGCACAAAAAGCTCCTTTGCGACAAAACCGACTTCTTCGCAAAGGCTTTCAATGGAAGCTTCCAAGAGGCAGAGAGAGGATAAATGTACCTTCCTGAAGATGATCCGGATACCATTGGCTTGCTAGTGGATTAAGTCGGGACCCCCCCCTTTGGCCCACCCCCACTTTACTCACTGCTAGACTATACCTCCCACTTTATATTCTAATAACTTTGCAACGCTTTTATAAAAACCTTTAAAAATTTAATATAGTCTTCTTAACACTATAAAGCCTTAGTATACTAAATTGGATATTATAGATACTATTAGAACTATATGCCTCCTAGGATTATTACCTCTAGAAGGACACGTAGACCAGATGGGGACATAGTTAGGGAAGTGGGTTAAAGGGGTTATATTAGCTTAAAGGAGGAAAGCTACTATAGAGGTAAAGATAAGGTTATAAGAACCTTATACGCGTCCCCTAGCAGCCGCGTCACCTAATACTATAAGGGCTATATTTCTAATACTCCCCTATAGCTCTTACTATAGCATCTCCTTCTATTTCCCTTCTCCCACTTTTCTAAAATAAAAGCAACTACTAACTACTAATCTATTATAACTCCTAGCTGCTCTAAGAATCCTCTAAATGCAACTTAACTAAGGGGTTTAGTAAAACTATCTATAGGTATCTCTAATATTAGTAAGTATAAGACCTTTATCTTCTCTTTTTTAACTAGATCTTAGATATAGTAGTAGCATATATTAATATGCTTTAATTATTTATAAAGGTAGAAATTCTAGACTAAGGCTAGGGCGCTTTAGTTATCCCTATATATATTAACTGCTTTACTATTACTTCTAATATACTCTAGTATTCTTAAGTCTCTAAAGATCTGCGCTATCTACTAACTCTATATAGCATATATTACTTAAGTAATATACTCTAATTTACAGCTTAACTTAGCTACTAATCTTTACTTCTTTAATATCTAAGAGAATAGTCCTTTATAAAAGACCCTAACTCCTCTAGAAACACTTTTCTAATTAGACTTATTACTTGCCTAATTAGTATCTATAAATATTATAAAGTGATCTATATCTCCCCTAGAACTATAATATAGCTTTTACTTAATAGTTAACTAAAGGTATCTTATTAACTCTTTTAATGCTATTCTATAGTAGATTACTAAATCACTTATATACTATATTAGGCATCTTAAGATAAATGCTATATTAGGTCTAGTAAAGATTATTACATATATTAGACTCCTAATTATCCTCTAATATTAAGTTATATCTATTCTTTTATTATTCTTATTTGCTAGCTAAAGATTATTATAGCTATTAGCTAATATTAGTTTACTTCTATATTTTACTATAGCAATTCTAAAACCTATAAGAACCTTATTAAGATAGTGCTCTTAATTAAAGTAGATAGTTCTATACTTTTAGTTATAAGTAATTCTTATGCCTAGTATCTTAAAAATCTCCTCTAAAGGCTTAGTATTAAACTAGTATAAAAGCATATTAAAAAACTAGTTAATATTATATTACTTTTCTATAGTAGTAGTAATATTATTAATATAAACTAAGAGATACACCTTTTATATATAGTAGATAAAAAGATATAAGTCGGCTAGACTTTATTTAAACCTATATATCTAGATAAGGTAGCTTTATAGCAGGAGATTCTAATCTTATCCTACTTATTTTAGACTATAAAGGCTCTATAGAAGTCTTAAGCATTTCCTAGTTACCACTTTAATGCCTTATAGTAGAGCTATATAGATTGCTTTCTTAAGGCGTAATTCTATAAAAGCATTCTTAATATTAAACTAAGAGTATTATAGGTTACACTTTATAACTATAGCTATAAAGATATAAAGTATATCTATCTAGACTATTAGAGTAAACGTCTTAGTATAGTCTTTTCTATACTCCTAAGTAAAACTATATGCTATAAGTTAAGCCTTAAAGCGCTTAATCTTATTATTAATAGTTTCCTTAATATTAAATACCTATTTTATAGAAACTAAGTTTACTCTTCTAGGAAGTATAAACTTCTTCTAAGTACTATTCTAGATTAGAGTCTTAATCTCTTCCTATATTACTATATCTTATTCTTTTATATACTTACTCTTTATTACTTCCTTATATATATAAGGGATATAAATCCTATATTTAACTAAAGCAGATAGTATAGTTTTAGATAAATAGTTATATATTCTATAAAGTAAGATATAGAATATCTAAAAGATCTTCTCCTTTCTCTTACTCCTACTAGTAGTTAGTAATAAGGTAGTAATAAAGCATTTTTTAATCTTAAGTAATTCCTTTATATCTAGGCAGTTTAATAAATCTAGAAGTAATAATATAACTATAGTATAAACTCTCTTAGCTATCTTTTCTTTACTTTCTTCTTTAGAGTTACTTCTCTTTCTAGTTTAAAAGAAGAAGTAAGGCATTTTAGCTTAATCCTTCTTAAGTTTCTTTTCTATATATTTTACTCTATCCTCTTAAGACTTACTTAAAAGAGGCTTTATATAACCTAAGATAGTCTTAGAAAAGTTACTCTTATAATTAACTTTACTTTCTAAGATAGTCTTAGAAAGGTTACTTCTCTAGTTTTCCGTATTAACTAGGATAGTCTTAGGAAGCTTAACTTCCTTTATAAGGTCTTCTAGAATTAATAGAAGATCTAGTTAGTGCTTAATAAATAGTATTATTACTACTAGCTTTAAGGTTTTCTAGGGTTCCTATTTAATAGGCTTCCTAGCTAGTTAGCCTTATAGTTTATAATTAAGTAGATCTAGGGATATTCCTTATCCTATATGTCACAGGTGAGTCACGTATATACAGAGGCTTAATATAGTATTTAATAAGTTTGATAAAAGAGAGAGAAGAATCTTTATCTAGATCTAAAAAAAAGTAAGCGCTTTCTAGTTAAGGCTTAGTAAGCTAAGTATAGGTATAGCCTATACTTTACCTCTAGGGCTTGCCTCTTATATTACCCCTCTCCCTTTACCTATTTGCAGGCGGTAAATAATCTATTAGAAACTATATAATATAGTAGAGACTATAGTAGTAAATAATCCTAATCTATAGATACTATACTACTATTCCTCTTATAAACTGCCTAGGCTCTACTAGATTTTAGATATAGTCTATTTACTTAGTAAAGCTCTTCTACTTCTTACTTTTGCTATTATCTCTATTTAGTTATACTATTTACTCTATAGTATTATAAATCTATATAGTATTATAAATCTATA
>NW_022157262.1:0-78895 GCF_007821495.1 Lachnellula hyalina
GAGAGAGAGAGATAGATAGAGAGAGAGAGAGAGAGATAGATAGAGACGAATCACCAGTATAATTTAGTACTATGAAATTAAACCTCTTATTATTATTGGCGATGGTGAATCAACTTGACTCGAAGGTCTAGCACAATGGATGAAGTTTATGGATTTCAAGGTGTTCACTGTTCACTGTTCACTGTTCACTGTTCACTGTTCACAAGGCAAGGGCAAGGCAAGGTTCAGCTAGCAGGGTCAGGGTGTACGGAGTAAGGTAGCTTTCTGCTAGGCGGCCCGATAGTTCGGTTAGTCGTTTTACAGTAGCGTCCCCTGATTCCCTGCAACGGAACGTTGGAAATGATTGAAAAGGGGCACCATTAATAATATATTAATAATTCTCGGTCTTCTCATCTCATCTCCGAATAATAATAACTTCCTACGTCATTGATAAAAAGTTATTCCTCAAAGTGGGGGGAAGAGTCTACATCACGGAGTGTATATCTCTCAAGAAAAATCCCGTCGCCACGTCCTCAGACGAGATTCCCAGTAGGATTCTCTCTGAGAAGACCATTCAAGACAAGCATCTACTTGTGCGTGTTTTGCAAATTGCAATCCGTATTTTCAATTGTCAATTGACGCTCAGTGCGACATATGCCCTGTTAATCAATGAATGGGGTAAGGAGCGCCTCTCGAGCTCACTTCCCCCCCCCCCCCCCCCATCGCCTCAATAACCCACATTTTGAGGATAATATACCCATATGTTCGTCAACGCCGGTCTTGTACATGCAACTAGAGGGAGAGCCCTTATATTGTCCCTTCCCTTTGCATCTATCATGTACATTGCTTACGATCAAGCTTAGAATTGGGAAAGAGCTGGTGCGGGTTGACCCCGCAATAAATAATCTTATAATTTGCATCCTTCTACTACACGGTTCAAGTTCAATTTGCCTAGGAAATGAATTTCCGTTGCTATTATTGGCCAGTTTGGGCTGTGACTTGGCTTCCTCCAATGAAAAGGTCCTGTGTCGAAACCAAACTTAAGTTGAGCCTACTACTTCGTAAAATGGAAAGATCAACCATCCGATCGCAACTTCACCTAAATAAAATGCACTGCTTTTTTCCATTTACCTTCCTCAAGTTGGGGACAGCGACGAAAAACACATTCATTTTGAAACATCAAGTTGTTATATCTTTTCATTATATTCTGGCTATTTTCCATTTCAGAGACGCTTGGCTTCTTCTCGCAATTGGCTTGGCCTTTTTTTGAACGCAGGGTTGGGAGACGGAGCCTTGTGTTATGTTTTCAAAAATCTCTCAGGTAATTCGCGCATTTCTTATTGGAATTGGGAATAGAAAGCTTCAAAGCATCAACAACCAACATTCATCAACATAGCTACGACAGATCTAAGCATTCCATATCGTGCTGTCCACAGACTATATTCCGAGGATATACATGCAACTCCAGAACTCCAAACTCTGCACCAACATGTCGCTTCGCTCATCCTTAAGCATGATCTCAAAACTCATCTTCACAAGTCTCATCCTCGGCTTTCTTCTCCATCTTGCAATCACAACAATGTCCGACCGGCAAGGTTTCTCATTTATATTCGGAGCAACATCACCTCCAGCATACCGAGCCCGTTTTTCATGCGGCGCAGACGATCAATCGCGTTTGCCGAATAGCTATATCGTGTGGCTAGCGCCAGGTTACTCGCTCCAAGAACACGCAATGACAATAAGACACAATGTACATCTGCATTTCCGTAGCGAGACGGATGTCTATATTACGTCAGGCGGGAAAGTCATATACTGTGGCTTCGACATCAGTGATGAACTTCTAGAGGTCATTAGGGCAGATGAGAATGTCGAGTTGGTTGAGTGCCATACTTCTGGCAAGATGGATAGCTCTTGAGACCACCTCGGAGAATTTTCTTTGCTGATGATGTATTATGGGTCTGTCCAAAACTTGTAGGTGCTGTAGACGCTGAAGATCCTTAAATACTAGGACGGGTAGAATAGATGGTGAAGCCAGGGGTCGGAATCTGCGTCTAAGGATGCATAGCAGTCGAGTTGGCAATTCAGGGTTATCTTGTTCTAAGGAATTGCATTTGAATTATTCGTATTCGTATTTGTATTTGTCTTACACTCCTCTGACTTATTTTGCTACACTCAAGTCCAGTGTCTTCTCTTTGAGACTCTTCGGGTTCAACTCGTCATTTGACCTTGCAATTGTCAGAATCCCTTTATCACTGCTCCATCCACATCCTAAATGGTAGGGGTAAGATACTCTTGTCCAAATAGAACCACTGCGCTTTCACAACTTCAGCCCCGTCAGCCCTGTCCACCCCGCAGTTTGTTTCTTCATTCCTCTTGTCAGCCTCTCCAGATAATATGGGTTCTGAGTCACATGTTGCCTCAGCAGATGTCAACACCCTTAATTGAACCCCAAAGATCACAGAACCCCTTGAAATCCAATCAAGATACAAAAGCACAAAGGATCTCCTTACTCTTACTACCCCGACATGGAGCCTGAAATCTTGCTATTAGTCTATTATCCCAACGTAATCAACTTCTTCTTCCACTTCTCTTCTTCTTCCGGCTGCCAAGCATCAATATGCATCTTTCCAATTCCGATCCGATAAGCAATCCCTTCAATATACTCTACCGCCAAAAATTCATACAAAGGAAACGGCTTATACGCATCATATCTCCGTCTATCAAAACCCAAATCCCACATTGCATCTTGGCTGTCCAATTCGTCCGGGAAGAAGTTTTCTTCATTGGTTATCTCCTTCTCGTCATCATACTCCTCGAGCGATTTCTCACTCCACGGCTTCTCGAGTTCTGCCCCATCGCCACTGTACAGCGTAGGTGGCTTTTCCAGCGGTTCCTTTTTCACTGCCCGGATTTCTTTGTGCGAATGGCTATGTCGAGATCTAGTTATTATGACTATGCCGTAGGACTTCCCGCGCATGCCCAGAGTAGGAAGTAGTTCTACTGGGACTCGGAAATATCCAAAGTTGTACCCTTTTTTATCTGCCAATTTCAACTCCCAGAGTGGAGAGTTGCCCGTATCTTTCGGGGGCTGCCAATCCGCTGGAAATTTAAGATCGTCGGTCTTGGCCCAGAAACGCAGATGTCCAGTCTCGGGGGCGCATTGGGCTTCAGGACGCCGCTCTGCTTCTGGAGCTGTGGGGTTGCGAAACCAGGAATCCGGGTCAGAGGAGTGGTGGAAATACCGAAATCCAGAACTCGTCCTTTTCTCCACCCATTCATTTCGCCATTCTAGCATTTTCTCTTTGGTGTCTGCGGAGGTCGGCGCACGGTACTCATCACTTGTGAATATCTCGCCAGACTCATCAACCCATTTCACGCGAGACAGCTTTTCTTCTTGATGGAACCGTACCGGTCCCATCCAACCGGCCCAGCTCCAGCTAGGGAACATGGACTTTCCAGTCTCCGGGTCGCGACGGCGCCGGAGGTGACCGCCCCATGGCTCCCACAGCAAGCAATACTCGAGCTCGGTTTGAGGGAGTCCGTATAAGAACTTGCTGCGGAAGATCGGTCGCATTTTCTGGGCTATGCCTTCGAAAGCATTGAGCATGTCGCCTGGGTACGTGAGGTCGCGAGTGACGAAGGACTCTACGGTTCGCTGGTAGGTGACGATATTGATGCTCCACCGTGACGGGATGGTATCCTTGCCCGTGTCTTCCATCGGATATGTCACCGGTTTGCGAGCCTGCAACTTGGTATCGAGATCCTCCGCTTGGCACCCGGCCACATGGTCGCATTTGAAAAACATCTGCTGCTCGGTGATGAACAGAGTTCGCTTGGTCAAGATCCTCTCCTGGAACGTCCACGCCCTGGTATTCCATTTAGATTCCCCAACACTTTTATCGAAAGACCATGGTCGGTTCGCCAGACAGATATCTTGAATAGTCTCCGCTCTTTGCATCACAGATCGAGAACCCGGCCGTACGCCGGGAATGCCTGCCTCAGCTCCTTCGCCGTACGCAACTGCAATGGTCAAGACCGAATGGCCATAGATCTGATCCATTGCTGAAATCTGCGCTTGCTTGTCGTCTGCATCATTCTGGATTATGCAGAGCGCATCTACCCAAAGGTACCGATCCATGAGTTTAGGCACCAAATACATGGCGTCTTTGATCGTCTGCGGGATCAGATGCTCGTATTTCGATAACGCATTCTCCTGTGCCAGCTCGTCAAAGTTCTCATTGAGCAGTTTAAGTGTCTCCCCAGTTCCCCACGTATAACTAAGCGTTAGATATTGAAAAGTGGAGTCAGCAGACACGATACACATTTGTTTTGTATCGATAAGCCGGAAACCAACAGGGAGACTATAGCTATCCGTCTGTGACGCATGGTCCTCGTGAACAGGGGAGAGGTGGTACCGACACTTCCGATTCCAAAACATAGGTAGCATGAAATCAATCTGCGACGATGGAACGATACGGCCCTTTTCCTTGATATTGAGCCAGTAGCCCGTATCAACAGTATGGATAAACAGCGGTGGAGTCTCCCTACCGGGCAAGGGATTGGGCTTAAGCCATAACAGCAGCTCATGCGGTGTAGACAAATCCACTACCTTCATAGTAGAAATCATAGATACCATAATCGCCTTTCCCTCATGCTCAACCGGCACAACGCCAGCACCGAAATTATTATCAACCGTCTGCTTCACCAATCGGCAGAACGCACAACTCTGCTTCTCCAGAATTCTCGCGAAGCTATCCAAGGGGATTTCCTTGACAGCTTGCCACGGGTTTGTTGTGAAGATAAGGAACTTGAAGTTGATGCGTCGGCACACAGCGCAGAGGAAAGACGGACTATCTTCTGGCAAGATTTCCGGGTCCTCAATCACCCATTTCAAAAGTGGTGGTTTTTCATTAGAAGTAGTCGCCATAGTTAACGCTAGTAATATGAAAACCAAAATTTAAGATCGTTTGATCGATCGACTTTGAGGTTATATATACCTACCCGCCCCCCTGCTGGCAGCCTGGTGAATCTTGGCATATGCAAATATACGCCACCAATGAACTAGACCGAGAAAGACTTTCAGCTCGTGAGAAGTCGAGCATGCCAATCGACAATACGAAACGCTTTAACAAACGCGCCTACTAAGACCCAATTATAACGAAACAACAAACGCCTCTCGCCGTCGCTACTAACTGTGAACTTCAAGAAAGAGGACCCGCAGAACGTTTTCCCCCTTTTCCTATCAAGTCACCGCTTTCAGAACAAAGATTACAAGTGGTTCAGCTATGGAAGACACTCGGGAGGACTTTGACAGCCTGTTATGGGATAAGAATGATGAGTAATGGGAAAAGGTGCAGCCAGAGCTGCGTTAGAGATCCGCAATCTGCCTTGTGGAGGCATTAGCAAGTGAAAGTTTGATTGTCCTTCAACCTGGATCACTCCAATGAATATTGGCGGGTATAACATTGTGTATATATTACGGATTAAAGGCTTCTCCTCTGATACCGTAGTTCGAAGACCCATTCCGTGCTTCGCCCAATTCCCTAAGGAGAAGACCTTGATCAAGGCTGCAACTGCCAGCTATATCGAGAAGCGAACCCATATCCCAACTGCCCCAGTCCTTTTCCACGGAATGAATTCTGAGCTAGGATGCTATCTTATAAAGTCTATCCAACATCAGCACTCAATGTCGACTGCCCTCAACGCCGTCAATGACAATACTGACGAAACCTTTGTTTTGGATACTAATATATCAGAGGATATCCACAAGGCTATATCTTCTAAGCTCGGCTAAGAAAATAGCTATGGAATCCTTTGTAAAACGGAAGATGGAGGAAATACAAGAGCGTAAATATGTTGAGTGGGATCCGGAGGATACAAGAATGCGTTTGGCTGAGGTGCTATTTGACTAGACCAAGTGTGGAGAATGATATTTATATTCGACAAAATGAAAGAATATTCTCCTTTCTCTACTCTTTGGTTGAGTCGATTTTTCCGACTGGTCCTTGAGCAAAATTAAAATTCCAAGGGTAACATTCATATGCTGTCCCCGCCAACCATATCCTATGCATCCAAGTGGCTTGCCGTAAGTCGACTTGCGAATTGAGAAGGGGGAAGAAGATAGCAGAGATAAAACGGAAATAAAGTCCTGCTATTATTCACTGCAAAAAGCACTAACTCATTATCGTAGAAGGTCCAGGTGGCGCTTATAATAGCTTCCCCATATCTGATGCGGCTTATTAGTTGTATCAAATAAGAGTTGATAAGCTTTGCTTTGCTTCTTACGGAAGGAAGATAGGATATTTGAAGTCTAGAATCTGCGGAAGAGCCGAAGTCTTGTGGTCTATCATCTTGCATGCCTTCTATCTATGTATTTGTACAAAATTTTGGAGAAAGCAATCGCCGTCTCGTCAAATCTAGAACTTGTAGACTTGGTCCTTGGTGTATCCAAGTTCATGAAGAATGCTTCCATCAATTTCACCTTGGTCCGAAGGTGACTTCTTAGGTCCAGAAATGGCCTTGTACATGCCCGGTGGCCCGCAAACGAAAATCTTGATGTTCTCCGTCTTTGGCTCAGGGAGGACTGTCTTTAGCAGCTCCTTGTTGATAAAGCCCTTTCCACCGGTCCACTCCTTTGGTGGCTGGCCCAAGACGTAGAATGCACGGAAACGTTGTGGGTATTTGTTCTCGAGTTCCTGGAATTCCTGCTTCAGAAGAATATCCTCCTCTGTGACGTTTGCGAAGACCAGGGTAACTTTGGTCTTGTCATCTGGGTTTTTGAAGATTGCGCGGGCAAGTTGGTACATGGGAGTGATTCCAGTTCCTCCAGAAATCAGGGCAATGTGGCTGTGCTTGTTGGCCGTCCATGGATATTTGGGGATCGGGCCCTTGAAGTCGAGTCGCTGACCTGGCTTCATATTGTGCATGTGTTCCGACATTACACCATTGGGGTATTTCTTGACGAGAAGATCTATAAATCCCGTTTCCTCTGCACCGGATTAGCACAGTACTGTCATATTTCGAGGCTATATTCATACCTTCGTCGTTGACTGGAGTGTATGGTCGGATGGCAGGCTTCTCCATCTCTGGGCCCTTGTACTTGGTAATGACAGCAGATGCAACACTAAGGCCACTGACCTGATCTGCCTCTGGTAGCTCAAAACGGAATTTTTTGGTGTTGTGGTTGATGTTCTCAACACTATCCAACTTCAAGCTGACGAAGCCCTGGTCACCTCCGGTTAATGCGGCCTTAGCAACACCTTCTGCCTGTGTTTTGCCTTTCCCAACGACTTCCTTGGCCTTTGCTTCGGCATCTTTAGCTGCGTTTCTGACCTTCGATGCATTGTCGCCTGAGTTGTAGAAATAGTATCCGCCTCCAGCACCAACAGCGGCTGCGATTGCACCATAGAGTAATGTGTTCGAGCCGCCGCTTGCTGGTTCCGTTGCATATCTACGGTATTGCTAGACGGGTTTATTAGCTTTGTATTCAGCCTGTACGTTGATTGGGTTTGCGAATGGCGCGTAGATTGTGAACAGCGCATTCGACTGGATATTGACCAACATAAGCTTCAAAATAGACAACTCACGGTCTTCAACGGCTGAGCCGCTCGGAAAGCCTGTCTTGCAAACATGATTGAAATTGGAGAACTGTGTGTGAAAGGATTGAAGGTCGCTTGCTTTGGAGGGAGAAGCTTGGTAAGTTCTTCAAAAGATGGTAGGATTTGGCCCTCGCGTACCATGACGTCGGAAACTCCCGCTAGTCTGAAATGGGACAGGCCCCTCTCCCTCTTCTCCAAGGTCAATATCAGTGAGGACGGAAGATCTCCTATGTTGACTTCAGTGTTTGAAGATGCGATTCGAGACAGTACGACGAAGACCTAGCAAGGCTACCTTAGGCTGCGCGAGTGCCATCTATGAAATATATATATACTCGGGTTATATCCCTTCCTTACTTCACCTCTACCGCATTCGTTGCCTTGCGTTCAACACCGCCATTTCTTTGTTGCTTTGGTGGCATTTCAGTACCATACCCATCGTGCAGTGCTATGCAGTTCCGTCTATCCTGCCTCCATGTCCAAATTTGGAGCTCTATGTAAATACTCGTATTGGGCTACTTGAGAAGAACGCTTATGGTGTATGGTACATTTTGGTAGCCTTGAGGGACGAGAGTACTGTGCTGGTGTCATTCAAGGGCCACTCGGGGCTTCTTCGAAAATGGGACTTGAGCAGGCTTTGCTCACTTTGCTCGCATCGCTCAGCCTTACCTTACACCGTAGTACCTTAATTGAAATGTGTATTGAGGGTGGAAAGCTCTTCATAGGTACAGACCAGGACTTCTCACCAACATTAGACGAAATCGAGATCACACGAGCACCGTGTAACCAACGCCAACCCCAACTCTACCATTGCCTACCTATATAAGCACATTCATATCAGGATTCATTGCTCTCTTTTCGGCATAATCGAAACCCCTCAAAACACACCTACTTTGATCATTTTTCAACATCTACTAATATCTACCATGTCTTTCCCCTCATTAAGTCCCGTGCTTGTAATTGGCGGATGTGGCGGTCTTGGTCACCACCTCGTCCAACTGTTAGTCGAGGACTCCTCTTCTTCTGATATTGCGGTGCTTGATATCAACACGAAAACAATCGAATTGATGGTGTCAAATATCTCGAGGGCAGTCTTTCTTCCCGCCATGAAGTTCTACAAGCAATTCAGGAGGTGAAACCTCGCGTAATCTTTCACACGGCTTCACCCAAATTGATGGTTCAAGCCAACACTCGCCAGCTTTACACCGAAGTCAACGTGAATGGAACCACCTTGCTCCTCGAATGTATCAGAGCAATCGGAGTCACCAAGGCCCTCATTTACACGTCGAGCTCATCCGTGATCCACAACAATATGACCGACCTAGTCAATGCCACAGAAGACGTCCCTCTATGCTTCGAACCCGAGCAAACAGAGTACTACACACACACGAAAGCTGTAGCCGAACAGATCATCCTGTCCGCGAACAAACAGAACCAATTGCTCACGACGATCATCCGCGCTGCTATGCTCTTTGGCGAGGGAGACGCAACATCCACGCCTCAGTTGGTTGGAAATGCTCGAGCTGGGCGCGGAAAGTTTCAGATTGGAAACGGGACCAACTTGTTTGATTTCACATATATTGGCAATACGGCTTATGCGCATGTACTAGCAGCAAAAGCACTTCTCCGAGAGTCTGCAGCTACTGAACCTGTGCCGGAAGATAGCAAGGTTAATGGAGAGG
Source organism: Lachnellula hyalina (assembly GCF_007821495.1). Taxonomy (NCBI): domain Eukaryota; kingdom Fungi; phylum Ascomycota; class Leotiomycetes; order Helotiales; family Lachnaceae; genus Lachnellula; species Lachnellula hyalina. The sequence goes on from NW_022157262.1 coordinate 9,257, forward strand.
CTTTTGTCATCACAAATGATGATCCGTGGCCATTCTGGGACTACACAAGAGCTATTGGCGCTGCAGCAGGTCATACAGTCAAGAAAGAAGACATATGGGTTGTCTCCGCGACTGCCTACTACTATTTTGTGATCATCTTAGAATGGGCTGCTTGGGTGTTCAGTTTCGGTCGCAAGGAATCAGTAGTCAACCGCCGGATGGTCAAGTATCTCACGATGACTCGAACCTTTGATATCTCTAAAGCCAAAAAGAGACTAGGATATAGACCACAGGTTTCTATGCAAGAAGGGATCCAAAGGACCGTCGATTTCTATGTTGCACGTCATCCAGAGGGGAGGTAGGCCACTTAGTAGGATACCTATGGAGCAACTCTAGCCGCATAACTAATTTATTAGATATTTCACCAATTGATCTTACTATCCAGCTTTTTCTTACTGCGTCGCGTAAATCACCGCAACTACAAGTACACTCCTCATTTTCGAATACAAAGGCAATGGAATGCGTATTTGAAAGAATATTTTAGGAAGTGACAAGTCATGGTCATGCTAATTGTTTTATGTTGTCTAAATAGCGTTCTAAAACGGCCTCGAGAACCAGCGATATATGTTAAGAGTTACCCTTCAGAACCGACAACTGCCAACTGTTTTTCAAGAATCCATTTCAACTTGCTTCTGGACCTTCATCTTGTGAGAAGGAGTCTCGAACAGTCGAACTCCCTATGTTTCAATAATGAGCCTTGAGTGCTCGGTGGAATGGAATCGACAGAACGTTATTAATTCTTGGTCATGCTCCCTTCTTCACCGTGCTATATCAATGCGGTTCAGTGGTGAACACTTTCATACGTACTAAGTCTTCTAGTGGTCCTATGATATTGACTAATATCAGATCGATCTTGCCTCCCGTACCCCAAGAGACATCAAATATCTCAAAAGCCTACAGATCATTCCTCTGGAAGAAAGTCTCCTCGATCCGCAATTCTCAACTGAAAATCTGGATTTCCCCAAGACGCTCGTGGATGACCTGGTGCAGAACGAGTGAGTCGAAACACATTCTCACAATCTGTAATGGCATCAAGTAGCATTCGCTTCAATTGAAAGTCGTTTCCAGTCTCAATTTCGGAGAAGGCACGAACTCCTTTGCCGGCAGAGGCTCTGCCATCGAACATGACGGGATCCGCAAACACCAACGTAAGAGTCTTCAATTTAAGAGGCACTCGCCAGCGTCCTCTTGATTGCAACTCCTTGAAGAACTCGACGCTCTTGTCCAAATCAGCTTGAGAGTGCTGGGAAGTTCCGCTGAGAGACTCTAGATCAGCCTTGTGCAATGGGAATGAGAGGGCCAAGTGGCGGATGTGTTCAGGATTTTTAACCCTGAGAAGAAATGCATCCTGGCCATATATCAGTATTGTTCTCTGGTCGAATCCTACATGAAATCAAGCACAGCAGACACTCGAGCGGCTATGAGACATTTCTTGAGGAGATCTAGCGCAAGGTTCAAACCGAGATGGTTGGCTTAACTTACAACGGCCGTTCCAGCACTGAGAGAGCATGAAGAGTGATATGGTATGTAAAGGGTGTCTTCCTCGTGGTGGAAAAAGGCTTGGCGTGAAAAAAGAGGTGGCCGAAGGTTGCAATTATATCTGTGTTCAGGCAACACGAGCCTTTCATCGAGGTAATATTTTTGGGCGACCTCTCTTGACTCTGAATTGATGCTCAAGAGGGGAGATGGATAGGTTTTGAACGCCCAGCCCTTGTCACTACTCCCTACCGAAGAATTAGTACGAGAAAAAGATGAATTGGAGAAGGAGCTAAAGAGTTCGGGAGTTGTCGATCTCAGCAGTCGGGATTCCACATACTGTGAAATACGTTCTTTTGGCTCCTGACTCGGCGCTCAGCTCCGGAGCTCACAGCGGAAATATAGCACCTTTATATGGGAATATGGCTTACAGTGAGTCTCGACAATTCTAGGCTCTATAGCCATGTCCCATATATTGAGCCGTACCTCAACGGGAAGCTCACCGAATCGCAATAATGAAGTGGTCGCCATAGGTCGTTCAGTCCGGAAAGTCTTGAAGGCTGGATTCCTCGGGCGTCGACGTTTGTGTCAAGCACTTCCCTTCTACTAGGAGGGCAAGGACCATAAATCGAGAAGTGGGTAAAAGCCTTGGACACTTTGAAATGTCCGTTTTACTGGGTGAATCAAGTACAAATTCGAATATCTGTATTTGCAGATACTCTTGAGAATATATCTTTTGGTTGCGAAGAAAAGAAAAGTTATAATTGTGATGTGATAAAGTTGTTGAGGACTAGTACTGGTAGATGGTGTGGTGTGGTGTTGAGCCGGTGTTTAATGCTAACGGATCGGTCCCGCAAAATTACCATGCCCTCTCTTTCGTCCAGACTTGATAGTTGCATTGGACAAACACAGACTCAACTATTCTTTCAATCTGGCATTCCTTGTTCCTTGGGAAGCGTTGCCCTAAGTTTGAGGCTTATTCTTTTACTCCTATTACTGCTGCGAAAAAAAACCCTTGCAAAAGGCGCATTCTCGCATTCTCAACCGCGTCTGCGAAACGCTTAGGGCGCAGACAGAGAATGGGGCTAGGTAAGAACAAGAGAGGAGCGATCAAATTGCGCGAGCAAGAGTTGGCGGCGGGCGGGTAGTACAGAGACGCGCCAGCAATCGGGAGAGATCTTGGGCCGGACATACAAGAACAGACTTGGATATTTTAGGAAGTTTGGCGGGGTCCCCTACAGAGGAGAGACCTAATCTCTTCCGAGACGAGTTGAGCCGCCAAGAGAAGAATCACCATTGAGAGCACTACCATGTTTATTATTTGTGAAGAGTACAATCAGGAATCGGAGCTTGTATGCAATATCTGTTCACTCATAAGGAACTGGAACTCCGAATATGCCACTTCTTCAGAGGAATCATGAGACCGAACCCTTGAAGATAGCCAGGGCTTTTCAAACACCCACCTATTTTGGCTTCTTATACCTACTCCACCTATGTCCCCTTTCCTCCCTCCCAACATCCGGTCCCATATGCCCCTCCTTCCAACAATTCGCACAATACAAATCCCCATCACATCCATCACACTGCACGGTAGCATCATCCTGACAAATGATACACCAGCTATCAATCTCCTCGTCCGAAAACTTCTTCGAAATCTCCTTGGCAGACTTATCAGTCGGTTTAAACGTAGGAGCTGAAGGAAGGCCCAGTTCGTTCGTAGATCCGAGGCCTTTGAGCGCTGCCATCCGTGCAACAATGTCGGTTTCGAAGTCTAGGGATTTCCGGCTGGGTTCTGTGGCTGGTGGTGGAGGTGACGGGAGTGTGGAGGGCGCGGAGGGTAGTGAGAATCCTCCTCTTTCTTTAGTCACGCTATCTTCTTCTTCCTCCTCTTCTCCCTCGCCCTCATTCTCTTTTTCCAACCTAACCTCATCCAAAAGCCGCGCAACAATATCCCGCGCCTCACGTGATTCATCCTCCAATCCAGCCTCCTTCCCCCGCCCATCTCCAGATTTCGTCTCCTCCCCATCATCTAAAGCAAAGACAGACATATCCAGATCTCTTGTCAAGAACTTCTCGCTTGTTTTTCCATCGCCATTCCCCTCTTCATTCCGAGGCTCATCAGCAGCGGGCAATTCATCCCGAGGCAAAGCACTCTTCGCCTCGTTCAAAAGCTTCTGGATATGTTTCGGATCATCAGGATTCAGCGTCCACTGATCGTCTGGTCCGAGATCTGCTAGTAACTCATCGAGCGTCTGCTCGTCGATGTTTTGGTGCAGTGGATCTTGGTCTTCCGTCGGCAAGGCTGTGCTAGACTCTGCATGTGCAGGTGCTTTGGACGGGGGTGCAGGAGATGGGGAGGGAGATAAGGAGCCGTTTCGAAGACTGCGGAGACGGGCGGATAATGCATCTTCTGGTGCTGTTTGTTTTGGTGGCGTTGGTATGGATGGTCTACGGGTATAGTTCAGTATATGTTTTACGAGGGGGGCGAGGTCTAGTCACTTGGATGCATCAAGAGAAATGGTTGACTTTTTGAGGGCATTTAGACGGTCGAGGAGATGTTGGTCGTAGGATGGAGGATCTGCCATTTCCTTTTCAAGGGGGGTTGGTGAGTAAAGTTTGTATTGTGTAATACCTGAATTATGTTCAATGATAGATGCACGAGACCCAAGAATCACTAGCGCGCTGTAGCCCACAAGGCTGAATTTCAGCCTTCTTGGCCGGATGGCTTTAACATCTGAGTCTTGCTATAATTCAGCCTTTTCGGGCATCTTTTGCGTGTGCTGACGACCTTACTATGTGCTATTGTCCCCCGGCCCTGTAGCCTAGCCCTTATGAGACGTGGCGAGTCGAAGCAATAAGTTCGGAGCTCGAGCAGGGCAGCCTAACAAGTTACAGACAGCAGTTAGCATAAGAGCTTATCAAATTCATTTGTATGTGTAAAAATATTTGAAGTCTTTCAGAGAGAAGATTATTATTCGTCAGGTCTGCGTACGACATCCGAGGAACATCCCAACAGACGGTGATGGCCAGGGAAGGTTTCCGCAGTGTCAGACTAAGGATGACGATACAAATGGTTTTCATCATTTGACTTCAGAGTGAACAAGAAAGGTTATTGAAACGTACCGGGTAGAGATTTGGCTTCGAGTTCAACAAAGCGTTGTGGGTTCAGGCTGTTTTGGCAGATGTTGGATCTTTCTAAGCCGAGAATATTGAAGTCATAGAGTAGCTAATTCGTTGCTCAATCGTCCTCATATGATATGCGTCTTCTTTGTGAGGAACGACTTAGACCTGAATTCGTGGCGTTTTCCATCTCGTCGTAATCAAGGTTCTCAAGTCCAGTCTCCACCTTATCCCATGTTCGCTTCCGCAAATCTGGCTTCACATTCTGTTTGAAGAACCCTTTTTCCTTAGCCTGCCGAGCTTTCTTTTCTTTCTTGGTGATCTTCTTGCTTGCTTGTTGTTTATTTGAAGGTTGAGGGACCGGTGTATCGTTTATCGGGCCATCCTCTTCAAGCTCGCCTTCTTCGATCTCTCCTTCTTCAACAGCAGGCTCTGCTATAGGCTCTTCCGTATTATCTCTGGCTTCATGGGCATGTCTTCGGTCTCGCAGAAGGGTCTCGATCTCAGAGTGTCTGAAGATTGCGATCTAGGAACGTTAGTACTGCATAGTATTTGGGCTCGAGCAAGTTTTCAACACTTGCCTGTTCATCTGTCAGGGTTCTCTTCGTACCATCTTCATAATAGCCCAACCCATCATCTTCCTCTTCCTCTTGATAAACCTCTTCTACCGGCCCAAGAAACTGTTGAGAGAAATGATTCATGGGCGAAGTTGAAAAATGTTTCGCGTGAAAGGACGACAAATCATCCTAGAAAACTGTTAGTTCTAGCTTCTCAAGACACACTAACAAATACATACCGATGAAATATCAATTGTAGCCATGGTAGACCGCTGATCCAGAAATGTTAGATGCGACCGTAAGGTAGAAGTCCTCTCTGGGTTAGCTGGCTTGGTCTAGATATTCATTACGGCGGCCGCAAAAGCGCGTTTTATCGAAACGCGATCGCGATGTCTAGCTCCAGCGACGACTAATTCACTCACATCACTTCTTCACTCATATTTCTACCTTTTCTGTTATCTTCCACAGTTACTTGTTTGAGAACCTCCAGCTATTAATTTTGTGCACATTTTATAGTAATAGTAGATTTATTTTTTGCACCAGATCTCCAAAACAAAACCAGTACCCAAATCAATAGCCCTATCAAACTCAAACCACTCAACAGCCTATTCCCTCGAACCAAAATACGACGCGCTGTACGACCAGCAAGGGATCCTTTACAATGCCCCTGTAGTAGTACTCGCAAAGGATGCAATTACTCGTGATGGTCCTGCTGGGTGTCCGCGTGCCAGAAGATCTTGCCTGATGGATTGACCGACAAAGAAATAACCTTCGCAGCCCTGTATGCAATCTTGACGTACCAGCCAAATATGAATACTGAGCCACCTCTTTGCCATAGACACAGAAGAATACCCCGGTTTGAAGATAAGCGGAATGAGTTGCGGAAGATGATCGAGGATCAACGATAGAAGAGTCTATGACTGATGAACACTTAGGTGGAACCGCGAGCACAAAGGAAGCCTCAACATGTTGAATAGCTTATATAAAACCTTACCAAAATGGAACGAACAGAGCGTGGAGCGTGGAAGAAGATTGAGAGCTATATTAGCATATATCATAGCAAAGGGGTATCTTTATAACAGCAAATGCAGCCCAAGTACCATATACTTTTACCTACCAAACTCCTTGCAAATAGCGGAATCTGCCAGCCCAAAATGAAAAGTTCTTCAAACCAGCCGCTTCGGCCGCACCTCGAATCAAATTACCCACAGCTCCGTGGCAGGAGACTGTTACAGTCCTACATCATTGACGGAGTAATTCGAGTGCTTGTTGAAAGGCATCTACGACCTTAGCGTCTGGTTCTCATTAGCTAGGGGCCCATTGGATAGATCATGTTGACACTTACGGTGCTTCTCCTTCGCTTCTAATTCCCTCTCCGCAAGTTGCACGTGTCTCTCTCGAGTTTTGAGACTGTAGAGGTCAGTTGAGGCCACTCAAGATGGCGAGTGATGTGATCATTGGATACTGACCGCTTGGAGGCTCTCCGATCGTCACGGTCTGATGCAGCTTGAGACCAGGTACGGAAAAGCTGAACTTAGTGTTAATATCACACAGGCATTATGTAGAGATGCGTAAAATACCTCAGTATAAACGTCAAACTTCTTCAAGAGTTCTTCCTCGTCCTCGCAGGCGCTTTGTATAGCGGCGTTAAATTCCGCATTGAGACGCTCGTACTCGAACTCTGGTAATTCGGCATCCGGATCTTGGGGGCTGCTCTCTGACTGCGTCTCGTACCCATCGGCAACTGCCTCATCCTCTCCTTGAGATTGTGTCTCGTGTGGCTGACTAGCTTTCCAGGGAGGTTGAGCACTTTGTGGGATCTGGGATTGTGTGGGCAGCTCGACCTTCGGATGCTTCTTCAGACCAAGACTTTGGATCGCTGATGACTTCGTCTCTCCCTCGCTATGAGCTTTGACTGGGCCATCTGGAGCTCGCTTTCTTGCTGGAGTCACTCCGTCAACCGCCATTTGGGATTGAAGTTTCAGTGGCGTTTCTGGTGGTGAGTGAAGAATTGATGACATTTGGAAAGATTTCAAGGCACCAGGCGATTTGAGATTCGTTTTACGATTGCAAAGATCCGTCAATTGATTTGTGGTTTAGATCTGTGAGGTACGAGAACTGGAAAGCGCGAAGAACACGCCGTCAGGTGTTTTGTAATCACGTGGTGATAAACTCGGACACTGGTGACCGATACGAAGTAAAGCCGACCGCCGCCTTGAGCTCAAGCTTGAGATCCAGCCTTGCTACTTACCTGCAAGCGCATTCGTATCACCTCTCCTATCAACGACAACATGGATTCTCTACAAGGTCGCTTCTACTGTCTCTAAGGAAATCCATAATATGTATCGCGTTGAGGATTCCAGACTGGCCAAACTCTCGTGTACCACCAAGTCAAAACAACCCTCTCTACGGTAGGATCAGTACCTAAAACCTTGTTGGCAGGCCCTCGAAGATGCAGTGCGACATATGTTTTCGAACTGGTGGTAACAAGTTGCCATTCCTATGCCCTACCGATGCTCGTAACCAGCTTTATGAAACCCGGGTCCAGAACGCTCAGATCCTACTTGAGAAGGATGCACTCGACCAGAAGATAACATCCCTTCTTTTACCGAAGCCTAAGGGCGATAACACCACGGCTGAAGCATCTACGAGTCGGCAGAAAGTTGGTGCTATAAGTTTCGAGAGAGATCAAGCTCTAGATAGGACGCAGCAGATAATCGTACATGCCGATGAACTGAGGGCCAAAGTTGAGCAAGCGAAGGAGGACATAGCCAAGAGGAAAGTCAACCTTGCTCGCAGAAGTTCGGAACTAGCTTCAGCATCAAATGGAACCGAGGCTAGGAGAGGAAGGCAGACTGAAGAGGTGGAGAAGTCTATTCGTATGACCAAGTACAAGTGGAAGAAGGATCATGCTGCACTTGCCATCTCACGAACCTTCCTCTGCGGCGAGGCTGCGAAGTTATACGGGCTGCGAAGGACTAGAAGGAACGGTGGATTAGAGAATTATATTATCGGCTATGTAGGAATTATTGATTTGAGAGCTATGAACAGCAAGTCTACCCCTTGTCATACAAAATGGCTGTACTAACGGGTTTCCAAAGCTGCAAGTCCTGCCCAGGTATCAACGGCTCTATCACACATTGTGCATCTCCTGATGCTAGCTATGCATTATTTGGCTATACGTCTACCTGCTGAGATAACTCTTCCTCATCGAGATTATCCTCTGCCTACCATATTTCCCCTTGCCTCATCCCATACCTACAAAGATGTACCCTTTCCTAGCAATACTCCTGGGCACTCTTCCAACACTAGCCCAACCGCATCACGACATGCTGAGCAGGCACACTTACCCCGTCCTCGACCCCTATTCATCACAAAACCACTTCCTATCCTAGCAACAGAGGATCCAGCAGCATATGGCCTGTTTATTGAAGGTGTAACACTATTAGCATACGACATCGCATGGGCATGCAAGAGCCAGGGTATTCCTGTAGGAGACGACAGCAGCTTTGATGATATTTGTAATATTGGGAGGAATTTGTATAGCCTACTCATAGGCTCTCGACAACGTCCAGCACCGCCAAGTCGTGTACCATCAGCACAGTCCACGCCGTCAAAGGGTGGAAATCGAGACAGTGAGACAGAGGACAAGAAGTCAAATCCTGATCCGCTCATGGGCAAATATTCTCATGGGACTGCCCTATCATTTCTAGGAAGCGCGGAAGGGACAGAATTTGTGCGCAGCTGGAAGCTATTGAGTCCTGTGAAACTAGCAGATAGACTCAAGGCGAAGCTGATGAGTGAAGTTGCTAATGCCGAATGGGAGGTATTGGATGAAGATGCATGGGCAGTAGACGATGAAATGGGTGATGATGGAGTCATTGTAGGGGCAAGGAAGGAGGGGGATAGGGGAATAGGCTTAGGGATGCAAAGTTTCATGAGTATGAAGACTGTAATGGATGCCGTGGAAATGGTAGGAGGTGGTGATGGGGATAGGAAGCCAGGAACTAGCGGCTGGACGAAGCTGAAGCCTAGGTAGCCTGGATGATGTTATTTCAAGCTTCTGGCTGGAGTTGGGCATCTATCAGGCGTTTGGTAGAGGCGGCATATTTGTCTGGGATAATAGAAACATCTACTGAAAGTTCCCCGTTGAAGTTTCGGGCGCCTCCAAGCTTCTATCTTCCAGAGTCTGAAGATCTTTACTTGCAAGACAAAACACAAGACCGCGCATATACAGGGAGAAGACAGCCAGCGCATTCACCTTCCCTCGGCCAAGCTGCATCTTGACGCTGGCGTCTATAATTTCGATGAACATTCTTCGTTCTGCGCCTGGCCGTCGAGCAAACATAACCAATTATTCACAATTTCATCATAGTCGTAAGCTGAAATGACTGCACCTACGCCATGTGTCTCAGTCAACGGCGGTCAATCGCAAAACGTGGACGAGTCACATTGAATCGCAAGCGCCTTCATTCCTAGCCAATAACCTTGTTGCCATCAAGAAATCACCTTGGAATGATGATTTGTCTCATACTCGGACGTCGATTCTTTTGCCTATCCATCTCATGGCCCCGAGGGCGGCCACCTTACCGCCGAAATAAAAAATAATTGAAGCTAGGCCAGACATCGGGTCTCCCACTGCGACGGTGATGGAAAACATGCCTGCATAGTTGAAAAGGCTAGGAAACGGGACGAATACTTTGGAACTTCAAACTTGAAGACAAACCTCGAAGGGAAGTGAGAGAGAGAGAGAAGAAAACTCTTCGCAGTCCTGGCCTTCTATTCATGGGAATGCTCGCCGATGCCCCTCACCCCCCTTACGATGGAGGCAGGTACGGCTCTGAAATTCTGAAATGCAGGTACGTGGCAGACCAAGCCAAGCCAGTCCAGTCAACGAAAAGCCCGAAAACAGTCCCGATATCAATTGCAACTTTGTCAAAAGGTGGGAGGAACAGCGCTCAAGAGTCATGTACTGTATCAGAAGGCCTTCAGAAATTTTCACTCGACGAAAGAAAAAAAAACGACCCTTTTGAAGATGTGTCGACGAGAGTGGTGGGTGTCTGTCCCTCTGAAGCATGCATGATCCTCTAGGAGATTACCCATGAGATTGGATTGGGGCGAGGTTTTCATATGGGGGATTGGAAGTTCTTAGGCATTCTAAGAAGTACGTGCACAGTGAAGTGTGTGCAATTGGAATCTCCGTTTTAGGCGAAGATGCGAAATGAGTCCACTTTAGGGCAGTGATTGCTTTTCAATGCCCTGGCCTGGCCTGGCCTGGCCATTTTAATTATGGACCAAGTAACTCGGAAGGATGAATATACTGTCCATCTCAAATCCTCTATAATACCCCGTAATCGATGTCCAACAACTCAATAGATCCATCATCCATGACCCATAATCTACCCACCACAATAAACAACAAACGAGCGATTTGTAAATATAAACAGGGGACAGCGTGGAGACTGAAGTTCTAGAATTCTATCTAGAATCCTGTAGTGGAAAATCTCTGCACAAATTCGGGATAATTTATCCACAGTGATAAGGGATATATGGAGCATAAATTTCTCTTATGCACATTCGTCAGGCTTATCGGCTAGGAAAATGACACCAAAGTGCCAAGTTTATAGCGGGGAGCGCGTGATCAGGGTATCATGACTCTTGTCAAGAACTACTCGAGTATTATTATGAATAATACTAGATCAGAGTCTTGCACTACCTATAGTATAGTATCTGTTGTTAAAGAAACGGTGGAGTGTGGTGGGGTGGTGAGTGGATCGTATCGTAGTGTGCTTACGCGGAGTAAAGAAACGGGGACCCAGAGAAAGCTTGGCCATGATCTCCCGCCCGCTGGAAGTGGTGTGGCACCAGGAACAGGCATGTGCCACACACGATTATTCCCGTTAAAGCAGGTAATTTGGTTGGAGGATGCTCTGCCATCTGGTAATTTTACATTGATTTCCTGTACTGTACAGTACGGAGTACAGTGTATACCTATTCTACGACTGCCGAGAATATAATCTGGCGCTATAACCTATTTACTCTACCAGTAATAACTGCGCAATAATGGGGTCCATAGAGAGACTTCTTTTATCGTCTCTTTCAACCCTTCAGCGAGGCTTGAACGAGTGAGGATGAAACGAAACAGATGTTGTGGTTGGCCAGCGCGGTGTATGAACGAACGTTGCTGCTCCACCAGCTCCTTCGCTGCTCCTTTCGCCCTCGTCTAGGTATGTAGGTGGTAAAGACTCGAGTACTCGTACGCTGCCCAGTCGAGCCAGTGCCCGCCCTTGGACAGGAATCCTTTGGACGTCGACGTCCTGGAGAAGCGCGATCGCGATGGTGCCCTCGCTCGTAGTGTGGTCCAAGGGTCGGTCGGTCTTGTTTCGTGGGTGCATAACCCCTGTCGTAGCGTGCCAGAGCGGCGCCGAGGATGCAACCACTCAGCGATCTCAGGCACCATTTCTTTTAGCTCAGGGAGTCAGGGGGCGCTCCGCCAGGTACGCGTTTCTAGTGGGTCGGCTTGCAATTAGCTGGCTCATCTCAATTTCCCCCCTGGGCACGCACGCACGCACGCACCCACACACCCACACACCCACACACCCCATTGCCCTCCCCTACTTCAACGTTCCTTCCCGCCTTCCTTCGTAGTTCTCTTTCTCTCCCTTTCCTCCTTCATCGTAATCCAAAAGGACCAGGTCGCCGTGCTCACTCTTTCAGTTCCCATTCACTCTTTCATCGCCCATTGAGCAATACACCGCTCCGACACTCCTTTATTCACGGCTCCGCTTCTTGACGATTCACACCCCTATTCTCGATACCAACAATAACCCAGCATTCCAACTCTTCAAACAAAACAAAGATATCGATAAGTTTGTACAACTCAACAACTTCAATAACAATACCATCACGAAAATGCGTTACTCAATAACATCTGGGATGGTACTGGCCGCCATGTCCATTGGCGAAGCCGTGGCTGGTCCAACTCACGCTCATTTCCATCGACGAGCCCATGAGCTCGAGAAGAAGACGTAAGAGTGCCCCTGCCAAGACACAAAATGAATCACTAACATGTCTCCCCTAGCGACTGGAACGATGCCGCAAACTACAAAGGTGTTGACTTCGCCGCAGCATACGCAGAAGGCGTAGCCTCCAAGGCTAGTAGTGCTGTTGCTGCCGTAGCCTCTACGGCCGCTGTGGTAGAGAAGGTTGCCAAAGTGACTGCTGCATCCGTCGCTTCTTCATCTGCTACTAAGAGCAGTGTCGCTTCCTCGGCAGCAGCCTCATCAAGCTCTTCCAGCTCCACTGGGTCGACTGGTGCCGCTGGAGGGTTCGTGGGCCTCTCCAACGGTCGCACATCTTTCGGGGTTGCCACTACACCCTTTGGTGGCTCGGACGAACTGGCCGTTGGAAACATTGGCTGGCCGCAGGGTTCCAACATCATCGCGGTCTCCAGCACCGACGGCTTCCCAATAACCAATAACTTTATCAATACCTCCGGCAAGTCAATGACCATCGCCTGCTGGAACAATGCCGGATATGAGGGAACAGACAACTCTACCCTCCTGTCGGATCCTAGTGGAAATGCGCTCAAGGGCACATCCCTCGCCCCCACGCAATCTGCTCTGACCTTCACCCTTGGAGCAGGTGAAAGTCAACTGGTGGCTTTCCAGGACAAGACAGACGGTGCTTGCGCAGAGGCTACCTCCACTGCTGGTATAAACATGGGCTTTGGTACATCCTGGATCGAATTGAAGCTGTACCTCTCTGGAGGTGGATATGATCTTTCATCGATCCAAAACCCCAGCGGCAACAAGTACCAGGCAACTATCACCAGCGATAACAGACCGGATTGCACGAGCGACCCGACCCAGAACATGTGGTTCAACGACAACGTCCTCACCGGCTGGTTGAAGGACATTACTGGGCTTGCTCAGGATGGTAGCTGCTACGTCACACCGACCACCAGCATACGCCTCACAACCAAGATGGGAGGAAGCATTTAAGAGGCCTGAATGGAATCTTCAAGTGCATATTTTCTTTCTTGGTATATAGGTGTAATCTTCAATGTCTTTCAAACAAGTTTCAGCAAGCTAGAGCGGCCTTGCCGTGGGAGTACCAGTGAGAGGAGGACGCGTTTGATTGAGAGTGACAAAAGGAAATCTCATGAGTAAGTGCTTTCAAGGCGTTGCTGGTTCTTCATTACTATTGCGAGGATGTTGGATACTTGGATCTACCGGTGAATACCACTTCTGAACGGATGCACGTACATAGAAAATGTCTTGTTCATAATCGATTTAATTCTCAACTTAAAATGCTTCTTATTCGTCGTGCTCCAAGCCTTGACATTGCATAGAGGCTCCTTGAGCAAGACAAGGTCTTGTGAACACTCGTTCACATATATGTAAGGAGACGCTGTAGTTGCTGTGTTCTTTCTATCTTATCTACCTTGAGATTTCGAGAATTCGCATGGTCGTCACCGCTTTCCTTCCTGCCCTTCATGACCGGCTTTGTTTGTTTGCACTTGCCCCGCCAGCCTGGTCCTGCTATTTGCCGCACATCAAGATATTCACTGGCAGAAAGTCAGATCGCTAGATCGATACTCGGCGTGGATATTTTCCGTGAGGCAGCGACGACTCTCATAATCAAAAAACAACAAACTTCTTTGCTGTCGCCGTCAAGTCAAGTCATCATCACACTCATTAAGATTCAACCCTTTGACTCCTGCATATTCATCCCTCCTCGAAAGCAATAAAGGGCCGACAACACTCCTTTGCGGCCCTTTCCTACATTCTTTCATACCTCGCAAACAGAAATACAAATCAATCAGACCAAATTCCCACGATACGACACGCATAACTTTCTACAAACCGATTTTTTTTTTTGCGCCGGCTTCCAATTATGAAAGTCAACCTCATTACTTCTGGCTCCGCCATCCTTATTGCACTTGCTGGAGTTAAGGGAGATAATTGGTACGGAAAACGCTTTGCTTGTCCGGCGTTACGCCTGGCTCAAGGTCCCAATGCTAGCAGAACAACATGTACAGAAGAACAAAAATACTGACTCTGCGATACGTAGTGACTCAGGAAGCACAGATATCAATGGAAATTGGTATTGTCAGCCAGTCCAGGCTATCCGATACAGCAATGTCGGCTCTTCGGGCTCGTATGATCGAATTACCCAAATGAATTCCGATGGCATTTGCGCCTCCCTACCGAACAACTTCGCCGGCAACCTTGCCCCCTTTGACGAAGAAGTACGTCCAGGTCCATATATAACCAACAAGTGGCTTCGTTTCTGAAGGCTGATGATTTTATCGCAGGTCTCCGTTCATTTCCGTGGCCCATTGCATCTAAAGCAGTTCGCGGCTTATGCTCCTCCGGAGTCTTCGAAGCAGAAGCGCCGCGCTCCTGGAATGCAAGGAAGAGGCCATTTCCACCGCCATCAGCATATGCACAACCTCCCAATTAGGAATGTGGAAGGACATAAGGAGAAGCGCAAGATGGTGAGTCCTTTCAAGATTGTTTCCTCGATAGTTCGGTTGAGTGGTGGTATTCTGTCAACCTGCCTGCTGTACTGTGGATTGTCCCGAGCAAAGTGTCGCTAACCCCTTCTCCCAAAGATATCGGCCACGATTGATGGGGAAAATCAAGATTGGGAGAACAATTGGTCCGGAAGCAGCGCCGGTATCGATCCATCCACCGTTTGGGTCACGGCCACCATTGACGGCCAAATTGTCTCGTGGCTCAATAATTGGTTTGGGTCATCCTCTGGTATCCCTGCTACAGCAAGTTCGACCCCTCCTGCAGAACCGCATACCAATCAAGTTACCAAACCTACCGTCACCATCCTCAGTTCCAGTAAGTTGCTCCCTGTATGTGCCAGCTAGTAGACAGTAGTTTTAACACCTCCTAGCTACCGCACCGACAAGCACTACGGCGCCGGTAGCTCAACACCAGCCCTCCCAAGATAGTTCCTCAGCCAAGCCCTCCGCTGGAAGTTCCGGATCCCATAGTCCTGGGGTTTTTGGACGCATCGGCTACTATGACTCTGCTTCCCAAACTGTCAATAACGTGGTCTTCCTAGGAAACCATGGTGGCCAAGGATCTGGCGTATTTGACGAGTAAGTAAAAGTATTACCGCATTGCTTCGAGCTTCATTAACGTTGTACCAGACACTTCGGTGCTTCCCTTGCCTACTCAAATTGTGATGCCACTGGTGGCGCAGCAAGCCCCCAGATTCTTGCTGATAAAGTTCTTCCATCCAACACTGAGGTTGTCATGATGCTTGATCGAGATTGCAGTGATGGCGGATGTGGTTTTGTCAGGCCAGGAACTGTTGCTCATCGTAAGTACCTTCCGGCTGTTCCCTTTCTTTTGACTGATGCGAACAGACGGTTTTGGTGGAGCAGACAAGGTCTTTTTGTTCGAGTTCTCAATGCCTATGGCTGATAGCAACGGTTTCGACGCGGATATGCCCGCTATTGTAAGCAAATCCCAAATCTATTCTTCCTTCATAGATTAGGCTCATGAAAAATGGGTCTCTCGTTGTTTCAAACCAAGTCCGCAAGCTGATTGGATTTAGTGGCTGCTCAATGCCCAGATCCCGCGCACACTTCAATACGGAAATGCTGACTGTTCGTGCTGGAAGTCTGGTTGCGGCGAACTCGACATTGCAGAGGCACTTGAGTCCGGCTCCATGTTTTTAAAGTCGACTATTCACGCAAACAGGGCGGCCGGCGACTCTGATTATTTCCCGCGCCCAAACACCGACACCATGAAACTCGCTGTTGTCTTCAATGCCGCCAACTCAACAGTTCATCTCCAGATCCTGCCCGATAGTACTGTGTTTCCGGAGTCGCTCACTGAAGATGAAATCCTTAGAATGTGCAACGCAACTCCCGGAAAGGCTGTTTCTCACTTCGCAGTCTCTTGATTTTGTTTTGATTAATAGTTGTCTTTCGATGATATAGCACTTCGTCGCGCTTTTGTCTTATCCTGGATAGGGGGAGTCCGGATTTGTTGACGCAAAATTGAAATTGGACGTGGGCGGTTCGATTTTCGTAGCATGGCTTGGGCAAAGAAGGCCGGTTCGAGCATCTGATGTATCGTAGAAAATGAAAGTACTTCCTAAATGCACATGCCTCCCAGTGCATTGATGATTCGGTACATGACCAAGTCGGTTGACTCACCATGTGCAAAATTGGTGCATTGACGTGATTGAAGCAGTCGTTTGAGGGCTATGACACCACCCTTCCTGACTCTTTCCAGAAACGTCCAGCCCGAACCTTGGCTCAAATCCACCTTGCTATTCCATACAAAGCACCCTTTTCCAGAGCCGTGACCTCTGTTTCGACTCCAAAGCCAGCGCGTCTAATCCTTCCCGACTCTTGCCTGCCAATGAACTCGCCGAATCGAACCTTCAGGTCTTTAAGCTCTTTTGGTACGCTTTCCTCGCCACCCAAACAGCCTCCGGCCGCAGCTCTATCCAGCACAGCACTCCCAGTGGAAGTTGTGATAGTCTGCATGAAGCCGCCATCTATGGCTGACACACCGTTCATAACCAGTGCAAGGGCACCCATGAGAATAAAGGGCACTGCGAGAGCTAAACTCAAGAAATATGGGATGAGAAGCATCAGGGGTCGAGAGAAGCTGTAGACGTTGATTGGGGTTGAGATAGTAGCATTCGCGGTTGTGGACCACATTCCGTACGCCACCATTATCGAAGTGGTCATGTTGAGCATGTAGTCATTTAAGACTTCTTGGGATACACTAAATTGGGGGGTGAGTACGCCAGAAGCAGAAAACGTTCCGAATATGGCGTTAAGCCGAGTACTATCAGCAATTGTGCCATTTGCTTTTATCGGTTAGTTGGCTGTCTGATGAATCGGAGTTCTTGAGATCGATTACCTCCAGCGGAGACTGACACGCCAGAATACTGGGTACTGACCACGTCTTGCCAGTGCGGAGCGGTGCTGATGTTTCCAACGTGGGGTAGCCCGTATCCTTGTAGAACTGCATCAAAGTGGCCGTCTAGCCAGGATGCCATGGAGCTGAAAATCGCCATCATATTATTATCACGGTAGTATGCCAGGGCAGCTGCTGACCAGTTTGCAGGCCTAGTACCGTACCCGGTACCATGATCGGCATTGAAACCAGGGACAATTACCACATTGTCATGTGTCCGGAGTGCTAAGTTTGTCAGTATATCGACAGGGACAGCTGAAACCACTTTTCTTGAGTGAACGTTGTTCTCGTATGTATTGTTAATTGTGTATCTTGCACGTCCAGGTGTACATGTAAGATTGTCTTGCCTAATCACCGCAGAATTAAGCTGTGGGCCCAAGATCGGATCTGTCGTATAGTTCACGGACATTATGGCGAGCGTTGAAGTGTTCAGAAGTGCCTGAGTATGCGTCCCGTTGTACCCGGGATGTGTGAGCGGCATGGAAGAGGAAGAGGGGGAATACCATTGACTGATAAAGATCTGAGAAGCAGCCGGTACGAGGTTACTGCTTATAGCATAAGTCGTCGATAAGTTGGAGCAGTTGAACCAAGGAGCTTCAAACACCGTCATGTAAGAGCAATTCAGGCCACAAGGCGATGTCATTGGAAGAGCTTCTCCTGAGATTAGGACCTGCCGAGCCAGCCGGTTGATCAGGTTGCCGTTTTTTCCTTCGTTAAATGCACTTTCAAACCAGCAGATTAGCAGATTGTACGACGCTTGCAGTAGGATAAGGATGCCAACCCGGTTATGAAGCCAGCATCAGTGTCTGTGTCAGGCGCTAGTGTGATAAGTGCATATGTTTCTGCATCAGTACCAGAGCCATTTCCCATCTGGAAAATTGAAAGAGTAAGCTTCCCCTCTGAAGTACTTCTTAAATGTCATTGGGATACTCACAAAGGAAGCATTGTAAGACGGTATATTCGTAATGTTGTACGAAATCTTTTGGCGTGTGACGACAGTAATGGCACCAGGTGGGAACCCAATCGCAACTTGCAAGGCCCACATGAGAAGTACAGACGAGCAGAGAAATGGGGTAGCGCGCAAAACAGCCCCCTTAAGGAGCAATAGAGGATTTGCTCTGACCAGAAAAAGATCCTCGATTGTTGAAACTTTCAGTGCCGAGACTCGAAATAGGCGCCAAAGATATTGAGCGAATGCAATAGCCAGAGCACTACGAAGAGCATATCCAAACGCATTCGCTAGGATATTAGATGCTGTTGAAACGTATGACTGAGACACGATTTGATGAGCTCCGTCTGCTTCCTTGCCGTCGATGTGCTGGAAAAATAGGAGGTGACCGACGGCGATGCCAACAGCTACGATGTGTTAACGCATAGCAGCTTCAATCATTTTCATCACGTACCCAGTACATATGATGCAAGCATCACAGCCGGTGTCTTCCACCCAATTCCCCATTTCGATGAGATGAAAGCAGGCTCTTTTGGTGATGGGCCAGAAATTACAGTGGGAGAGGTATTAAAAGTTGACTCGGTTGAAGAAGCCATGGGGTCCATAGTGGAAGCCGTTGAGCTTGGCATCCGATTTCTTGGGGGGATTCCGGACATGTTTTGGACCCTGCCAATGTATTCGACACCCAAGAATAGAAAGAATAGAAATAAAAACAATAAATAATAAATTCTTTTCGAGGCCAAACGTATGACACGATTTGACTGGCACAGAAAAGCCAGAGAAGAAGCGCCATTATAAAGAAAACTTACTTCGATAGCACAGCGCTTCAGGTTTTGGCCCACAGCAGATGGGAGACATAAGCGCCTATGTAGTATTTGGGCATGCAGGAACGTTTCAGAATAATGGGCTTCTCTTATTTGATGTTGGACTTTTCAGAGGACTCATTGGCTATGGAATCCAACAACCAACAGTAATGGGTCTCCTCACGATTCTTCCCGCAAAATTGTCTACTTCCGAGTCACACCCAAAATGTAGCCCCATTTTTCAAAGCACATAGCCACTTGACTTTGGTGCCTTTTGAATGCGACGGAACGGTACAACCAATGAACGTTCATGAAAGATCATCAGGATTGCTAGGATTTCTGATAGAGAAACGCGCCACCAACATCTCCAAAGAGGTACGCATAAAGCTGAATACTAAATAGATTCTGGAGATTTGATCAACTTTCGTCTGAACGAACTGATGTACTCACATTAAAAACGTGGTGGATCAACCCATCTCAGCCCATCTGGATAGCTGTGAATGAGAACGTGAGAGTATAATTGACAATGAATCTTCAATTACTTGGTAACGAAAGGTTGAAGGAGACAGCGAGTCTGCCTCCTTACTGTAGGAAGATTCTGTGAAAATATCTCCCCTGTAGCATATGCACAAGCCGTTGAAGTTCAACCTATAAGCGACCTCGTCTGCTGCGGCGCAGTTCTCTTAAACGGAATGGACCCCGCTCGTCCCGTTCAAAGCGCTAATCAGAGGCGGCGCTTAGGAAGATGGACGATGTGACTGTGATTCGAAAATAGACGCATCGCATACCTTTAAATATCTACAATAGTCAGTCCATCTGCCGACTCTTCTCCTGTTCTTTATGTAACGTGATTTGCACCGCTGAGCATTTTGAATCGGGGTTTGCTATGCGTCATGGACTAACAATAACAATACCGACCAGAACTAGAACGGAGGAGTTCAAGAGCTTTGGAAGCACTGGAACTAGAACTAAGAGAGGATTCGACTAGGAACACCCCGCTACAAGTTATTTTTCTGATCTTTCGTACACTGGACGAATAGTTCAAGCTGGTCTATTATTGACAATCAAAGCAATGATAAAAGGGAATGAAGAAGGAAGGGAAGGGAAGTAAAGCATAAGCACAAGCACTAGTGGAGTCCTTTAGCGCTTAATAAGCAGCCATCACCGCTAAATACCAGCGCATACTTCTCGGAGACATTTTAGCATTGCTTATAACTGACTGCTTCGCAGCTCCCGCACTCTCCATGGATGAAATCAGTCGCGGAATAAATATACCACTCTTAGTGCCTTCCCAGTCGCTTTCTCACTAACTATCGGCTAGCAAGCTTCCCTTCCCTGTAAAACTCCGCTCACTGGTCAAGTGATTGACTCCGAGGCTTTGCAATGGATTACAAAGTTTGTCATCTCAGGATTTTGAACTTCGGAGACTTTTCATTGTTGTGTTGTTCGATATCTTCCCTTTCTGAATAATCATTAGGCGTGAGATAGAGTTTTGGTCAGCAGGGCTTCAAGACCGGGCCTATCATCGTTCAACTAGTGGCTAGCCATAGACGTTTCTACGCCTGCGGCTGAAAGGCAAATGTGAAGAGGGGAAGTGTATAAGTATCCAGTGCTCCTCTATTGCCAATTCTCTTCATCCTCATCACTCCTGTCTTCAAAGCATTAAGCATTCTACACATCAAACCAAACCATAATCATCAGCACCATATTCCTGATTTAACTTCTCATTTTCCAACCTCAGACATATCTCAATATCAAGCTAAAGGGTTCACCTTTCTAAACTGCAATGGCATCCAAGAAGATTCTTGTTGTATTTGGAGCTACCGGAATTCAAGGTGGTTCCGTCGTGAAGGCCTTCCTCGGAGACTCGAAATTGAAAGAGGCCTGGACTGTGAGAGGTGTCACTCGTGATGTCTCAAAACCTTCTGCCAAAGCTTTGGAGGCACAGGGGGCTGAGACCATTGCTGTGAGTTTACACAGCTGACCTTCCGTCTTGCAAGGAGTGCAGTACTGATTAACGAGAATCAGGCCGATCTGAATAATGAAAGCTCGGTGAAAGCAGCCATCAAAGGTGCTTACGCTGTCTTCGCCGTCACCAATTTCTGGGAGAGTAGAAGCGCAGATGTTGAAATGAAGCAAGGCAAGGCTATGGCCGATGCCGCAAAGGTAGGATACATCGAAGAGTTCCGTCTATTTGAAAAGCGCTAATTTCCCACCAGGAAGCCAGAGTACAACACTTTGTCTGGAGTTCTCTCCTAAACATTACTGAGCGTATGTGGGTTGAAAATCTTAGCATGGCTTTCACTGACTCCCTGCAGTCACCAAGGGTGTTCTCTCCCATGTTACCCATTTTGATTCAAAGGCCGCGGTTGAAGCTTATATCCGCTCAATTGATCTCCCCGCATCCTTCTTCATGCCTGGATTCTATATGTCCAACATCCCTGGCGCATCGATGCGCCAATTGCCTCCAGATAACGGCTGGGCATTGAACCTCCCAATTCCTGGCAACACCCCAATCCCACTGTTTGCCACTGCTGATGATACCGGCAAATTCGTCAAAGGGATATTGCTTAACCGTGAGAAGGCCTTCGGCAAGAGGTTCTATGCTGCCACGGATTACGTTACCCCCGATGAAATCGTCCAGCAGTTCAAGGAGACTTTCCCAGAATCTGGAAAGACCGCAAAGTTCAACGAGCTCCCACATGCGGTTTTCAAGCGCATTATGGCCGAAGCAGGAGTTCCAGAGGCGAGTCAGGAGGAGTTGTTGCAAAACATGAGACTGATGAATGAGGTGAGTTCGAAGATATTGGCCTAAATATACTCCCGGAGTGGTTTCTCTTACTGACTGATTTGTAGTTTGGCTACTTTGGGAAGGCAGACTTGAAAGAGAGCCACGACATCCTTGTTGACAAACTCACCACTTGGAAAGAGTTTATGAAGGCAGCTAAGCCTTTTGCTGACCTGAAGTAGAGCGGTTGAGACGCAAAATTGAAGTGTTGTTCCTGCGGGGATTGAAAAATGAAATGGTCCAGTAAATATCAAATTTGAACAAACTGCACTTGCGTGAAAAATGACCATTTCTGTGACCTTCATCTGACAATAATGAAAATGAAACACATGCTCAGATAGGTTGGTAACGAATCGAATTAGAAGTTGCGTTTATCAATAGTAAAAGAATATAGGAATAATTCAACTTTGCCTAACCTACGGAGTAGTATTGCACCTATGTGCACGGGCACGGGCATGGAGTGCTGATGCCGAGTTAGGTATAACTTTCCCAAGGAAAGCCGAGGCACCGCTTGCACCTTGAATGGCTTTGCCTCTGGCTCCCAACCACCAGAAGAAATCCGGATCTAGAAGAAGCAAATAGTCTTTCACCAACAAGAATCCACACCAGATTTTCCACGAAGTCGAAAATAAACATTATTACAACAATCCGACACTTAATTTGGTTGTTGTCTTTCTGCCTTTGATCTTGATTTTCATTTCACGCCAACCCCGCAAAAAAGGTGGAGCTAGTCCAGTTTCGCCTCCTCCATTGACCTTCTATCTCTGTTGGCATTTATTCCTGCGACAACATTCTGCTAACGTCCACAACCCAGACGATAAGCTCTGAAAGAGCGAGCCGGCGGCCAAGAGGTAGAGACCTCACATAATCGATAAAATGGCGAGTGTATCGCCGCCAAAGCCGTGGGAAAGAGCTGGACCTGCGGGCGCAAGCACAGGTTTGTTTTCGCAACACTCTTATTTTGTAATGCAGCTCACTGACTCGAGATGCGACCTTTAGCATTATCCGCATCCGCATCAGCGGGAGCAGCGACAGGCAATTCGGCCTCGGCTCCTCCATCCGTCGCATCCTCATCTACATCTGCCCCAGCCATACCCGAACGGCCCTCCACCCTCCAGTCTGCTGTAAATAGAAATGCATCGGCATACTCGCCTTACGGCGCGAGTGGCGTTGGGGGTATGGGATCTCCATATGGCGGAATGGGTGGCGGAATGGGGTCAGCATACTCCTCGCCGTATTCGAGGATGGGAGGAATGGGTGGCATGGGAGGCATGGGATATGGTAGCAGCATGTATGGAGGTATGGGAGGCATGGGTGGAATGGGAGGATACGGTTCGATGTATGGGGGTGGTGGGATGGGGGGATACGGCGGGATGCCAGATCCAAACAATCCAAACAGCTTGACACAAGGCTTCACCCAGAGTACTCAAGCTACGTTCCAGATCATCGAGGGCATCGTAGGTGCCTTTGGAGGCTTTGCACAGATGCTCGAGAGTACATATATGGCTACACACTCCAGTTTCTTTGGTAAGTTCTAGTTGTTGAAACTACGATTTCGAAGACTAATAGTCATAGCAATGGTATCCGTTGCAGAGCAGTTTGGAAACCTCAAAAATACTCTAGGTTCGATATTAGGGATCTTTACGATTCTACGCTGGCTACGGACACTGTTTGCAAAGATTACTGGACGACCACCTCCAGCAGATGCTACATCTCTTACACCTAGCGCCTTTGCCTCATTTGAGGGCCGCAAATTCCTTCCAGATGGTAGCCCAGCTCAACAACCACGACCGAGCAAAAAGCCTTTCCTCTTCTTCATTGCAGCCGCTTTCGGTCTTCCATACTTGATGGGTAAACTTATCAAAGCCCTAGCGGCATCTCAAGAGGAAGAAGAGAGGCGCCGTCTAGCAGCTTCTGGCCAAATGGGACCAGATGGGCAACCTATGCCGCAATTTGATCCTGCGAACCTCGAATTCTGTCGTGTTCTGTACGACTTCACACCCGAGAGCGGAGCCGCAGTTCAAGGCGTTGACTTGGAGGTGAAGAAGGGCGATTTGGTTGCTGTGCTAAGCAAGAGCGATCCGATGGGGAATCCAAGCGAATGGTGGAGATGTAGAGCTAGAGACGGTAGGATGGGATACTTGCCCGGAGTTTATCTCGAGGATGCGAGAAGGCCGGGGCAAGCCGTTGCACAGATTAAGAGTGCGAGCCAGAGTGGGACCCGAACAAACAGCATGACTAGTCAGACTGCTAAAGGTCCGGCTGTCCCTGGAAAGGCGGGAGATATGAGCGTTGAGTCTTTCCAGAAGAGCCAATTTTATTCGTAGGACGATTTTTTCTGATTGCGTTTTGGGAGCGGTGTTTCGGAAAAGGTATTTACGGTTGGATAGGCCAAGGGGATGTACATACATACGCGCTTGTCTGTACAATGGTCTTAATGATAAGTTTTCATGACAGGGTGCAGTTCTACCGTGAAGTCTACAAAGTTTTCACCTCTTACTGAATGGTTATCGCTTGTTTGCCGTCGAGGTCAGTGCAATCGCTTTGAAGCGAACTCTGATATAAGCAGTGAGACGAGACTAGATGTATGGCTGGCGGGCTTTGGGACGTCTAGCTGCAAAATGACTTGTGGGCCATTTGATATATTTCAGGAGTCCCGTCAGCGTTTGACGGCTGGGGATGCTGTAAACATGAAGAGGTCAATACCCCTCCCTGGCTTGATGGCAAATGTAAGCATACTTGGAGACAAGAGTGAGGAAATACTCAATGAGCGAGGGGAAGAGTACACTGAGACAAAAGCCTAGATAGAACTCCTGAGAAAGTACCAAACGTCGGTGTCACAATCTGCTCCAATTCTGAATAAAATGCATTCCTCTAGGACCCACCAGGTAAATTCCCCTCGCTTCCCCTCTTCACCTCATCCCTCTCCTCAATCATCTCCGCCATCTTCTCCCCCTCCTCCGTCCCCAACGCCCTGAATCCTCCCACCGTCCCCTCACGATCCCCATCCCTCAACTCCTGACTCATCTTAAACTTCCCCTCCATCCTCAACACCTCAATCTCAACCCCAATAATCGCCTTCTTCAACAAGCTACTATAGCTCTCCGGCGCCTCTGAAACCTTCCACGGCGCTTTCTTGCCCTCTTCCCCGGTATACCCCATAATATCCTCCTCTCCAATCTTCGCCAGATCATCCAATTGCTTGTTCAGGAATTCTGACAGATCGTCGGAATCGGAAGAGTGGAATATGGTGGCCTTGCCGTAGACTTGCACGGCGGCGTAGTTCCATGTGGACACTACTTTTCCTGTCGAGGGCTTGGTCTCGGTGTAGAATTTCGGCGTTACGTACGAGTGCACGGGGTGGTTGAAGAGGACTAGTACTTCTTCTTCTAGCACCGTTCTCTTGATCTGTTCTGGACCTGAACCGGAAGTGAGAGATTCTATCATGGCTTTTGCTTGAGGATTTGCGCGCGCTACATGGCCGCGTAATGTTCCTATTGGTGTGGATTTGTCTGCAACTTGGGGGTTGGCATTGTCGGCTGGGGGTGGGGGTATGTCGAGCACCCAGGGGATGTGGGAGGATTGGATGAGAGGGTAGATGGGGGATTTTATAGCGGTGGTGAGGATTCCGAGGGGGTGGGTTTGGATGAATCTGTAGAGGGTGGGGAGGTGGAATTCCGCGTGGGCTGTTCTGAGATACATGATGAGTTCTTGAGCTTGAGGATATTCCTGTTGTGTGTAGGTTGCTAATTGACAGACTTTGATGGGCCAGATTCGATTTAAAGGTAAGGTAGGCGAGAAGAGTTGAGGCCAGGTTTCTTTGGATTGATTTAGAGGTATAGGGAGCTCCTGACTCAGAGCTCTTTATGAGAGTATTCTCATCTTTAAGCTTATATATAAATGTAAGCCCAACCCGGTTATCTATATCTCCCCGCATTTAGCGCTCCGCAAGTCATTTTCAGGCCGGGTAGGTTAACACGAGCCCCTGAAATGATTCGCTAAGCTCCTTAAGTGGACCCTGCCCTTCCCTGCCCTGCCCTGCCCTGTTGTATACAAGGCAGAAGTGATGTTATTACAAGGGCTACGTACTATAAATCTACAACTTCAAAGCCTTACTCGAGTAATGATATACAAAGAAGTACTGTGTAGGCAACCAAAAAGTGTACCTATATAATACGTGCGACTTTAGTTTCTTGTTAGTGCTACTCGTCTAAAACTGCAACATTTCTTAACCCTCCTTCAAGGCAAAACAAAACTTCTTCTCACTTCACTTCACTTATAGCACCCCCACTCTTCACTTCCACAGCATAGTAAACCACCCCCAACAATGGCAGATCTATCAAATACCCCCCTTTCAGACCCGAAACCGAACCCCATAACACTCCGCCTAGCAACAGCATCCGATATACCTCAAATAGGACAGCTATATAATACCGTTTTCGCGGTATGCTTGATCTTATTCCCCTTTTCAATCTCTCTTTCGCGTATATAACCAAGCTGTTTCTATTTCCTTTTTGTATATGATAAGCTCAAAACCATGATTTGAAAAAGAACCTACCTAAATCTTTGCAAGCACTTTGATTTTCATATATATATGTTTTATCTTTATTTTCTACTCTACTATATAACTGATATCAATTCGTTCAAAAGGCAACATTCGGCCACGCCATACCAGCCTCAGATCTCGCCGCCTCCCTAGCAACACATTACACGCCGAACCCGCCTTCAGGCAAGATATTCGACAGCGTTGCGAATGCAAACAATACTTTTCTTGTAGCTTGTGCCTCCATCTCCAATTCTGCCTCCAATTCTGCCTCAGAACAAGATCCAGAACAAGAAAGAGAACAAGAGCAAGGAAAAGAGCAAATAGTAGTAGGATTTGCGCAACTGAACGACAGCGCCACAGATCCATGTATACAGGATCCCTCGCATGCAATAAAGTTATCACGGCTATATGTCAGTGCGTCGTGGAGCGGGAAGGGCGTCGCAAGGTTGTTGATGAATGGCATTATGGGGATTGCGAGGGAGATGGGGATGAGGAGGATTTGGTTGAGCGTTGTAAGTGTACCACGCCCTACCTATCCTTGAATAATAAAAGGTACACTCAATATAATACGATACGATACGTGGAGGGGGTTTTGTACTGTATTGTATTGTATTGTATTGTATTGTATGGAACAAGGATTGGACTTTTTGTTGACATTGGCACTGACAGTGGGAACAAAATAAACATGCACAAGCTGTGTACGCCAAGATGGGGTTTGAGAGGGTTGGGGAGTGTCAGGTTGGACGAGGGTATCAGTGGACGGACTGGGTTATGTGTAGGGATCTATAAATACCGATACATAAGAATTGAAAGGGAGGGGAAGGGCAGCATGAGAATGAGATGGGGGGTTTCGTGGGATGGGTTCTAATGAAATGCAGGCCTAGGTAGATTTCATCCTCGCGTTTGGGCATGTGCTGTGCTGTGCTGCGTGTAGAATAGATTATAAGGTGAAAGAGATATTCAGTCGTTACATATTTTGAAAAATCTGCAAACTGCCTGGAACTTCGAATGGCGAGTGGGGCCAAGTGCGCGCTTTAAGCCACGAAATGGCTCGTACATTGCTATCGCTCTCTTTTAGGTTTCAAGTATCTTTTGTATACGGGGACCTCTTAGCAAATGAAGATGATGGAAAGGGGGAGGAGCGAGCTAGCTGACCCTGGGATTTCTAGCACAGACCGTAAAAGAAACTCTAGTATTTTACCTCAATGCTGAAGCATTCTGCAAATTAGGAATTGAAGTTTGCGAAAATGACTCGATTTTTAGCGCCATTTTTTAATGAGAACGCCCCTAACTTATCCGTGCTCCACCTTACGGCAATTGTGAGAAGTGTCATCTCTCCTTCAGCCCAATAAATCATCAAGCCCATTTCCAAGTGACTGCTGGCCTTGAGCGGGCTTCTGCTGCTGCTGCTGCTGCAATGTTGTAGAGCTTGTAGACGAACCTGCGCCCCAAATTCCAGCACTGGCTTTCTCCTTTGCCAGCTGACCGAGAGCAGGTCCTGCGGTGGGAGTGCTTGTCTTCTTCACTCCGACGCTTGCTGTTGACCACAGAGATCCAAAAGCATCACCACCACTGGAAGCAGGCTTTGCCGAAGCTGGCGCAGATTTGATAGATGGGATACTTGAAGCTTGCTTCGCTTGTGTAACAGGTGCTTGAACCGAGGTGAAATAGTTTGGCTGCGATCCTTGGTATGCAGTAATTTTGGGCTGCTGTGCAACTGCGGGTGGAGAGAAAGCAGAGTAGTTGGCTGGGGTAGCGTTGTTGCTGGGTGGGGGAGAGATCTGTGAGAAGCCAACTAGGTCTGTAAGATTGGCGGCTTTCGGGGCGGAGACTGGTTGAGGTGAAGCATATTGTGTGGTTGCTGTGGTAGTAGCAGTTGCTGGAGCGAATGCAGAGTAACTAGGAGCCGCTGTTTGAACTGAGGGGGTCGCAGACTGGAAATCGTCGAAATCGTCGTCATCCGCAAGGTTCGAAGTAGAAGCTGTAGGTGCTATAATCGGAGCGGATGTGGGAATTGGATCATCGAACGAGAAAAGATCGACTTCTGGTTCTTTCTTCTTAGGAGGCTCTGGCTTCCTCGCAGCTGGTTCGGTCTTTCGCCGAGAAGAATTCGAGGCATCGGCATGTCTCCGTGAAGGGGCAGCCACTGCTCCCTCGTCGTATTCATCGTATTCATCAAATCTGTCTCTGCGACCACCACCGCCACCTCCTCCGCTAGCGCCTGAGTCCTGGAAATCACTTTGTTGTCCTCCAAAACCGCCTCCATCACCATACACTCCACCACTATACCCCCCAAATGTTCCACCAGCCCCACCAGCTCCTGCTTCATCGCTACCAAACCCTCCATATCTGCTGCTGCTACCGCCACTCGAAAAACCACCTCCTAAGCCAGCTCCACCCTCTACACCAGTGTACTTGTTTCTCGTAGATCGGGACTTCTTTCTCTCAGACCGGATCCGTTCAACGTCACTGAGGAGTTCTGCCAATTCCTTGGCTCTGTTGCGGACATTCAACCCCTGATCTTTGCCATTTGCGTCGATGAAATGGAATTGGCGTAACATTTTTAGGAGCGTGAGGTGAGATCGTGCATCGTCGATGACTCTTTCTGAACCGTTCTTGATTAAGAACTCTAGGAGTTGAAGCGCCTTGTATATTTGTCTCCATTCCTCGGCGGCCTTCTCTGTGAATCGCTTATAGATCATTGGCATGATTTCATTAAGTAGCTGACTGATGAGATATGTTGGCAGTGGTCAATTGGTTCAATAGAGGCTGGCTTACTAGTTATATGTTCCACTGGCGATTTCTTGCATCTGTATTCAATTAGCACTGGATCCTGCCCTACAACAGATACCATTGATGAGAAGGGCATACCAAACTAGAACTTGCGCCCCAGGGTTCGTTATTCGTAGCTTCTCTGACTTTGGCCTCCATTTCGGTGTAGTTCATGACAGCTGGTACTGTGAGCATTGTGCCGGTTAGCGGAAGAGGTCATCTTACCATTCTGAACCTTTCGGACTCCTGCCTTCAGGTCATACAGAGACAGATTGGCCGCAGCCTCCTTGAGACTGTTGAGATCCATGGTTGAAGACCTGGGAGTTGGGATTCCGTGATACTGTGAGGACGAAGTTGTGTGTGCCGGACGTATTATTGTTGATGCGCCTGAACTTCGACATGCTTAATCGGGAGCCGAAAAGCCGCGTGGGGCGGTGTCTCTTGATGGGTCACGTGACATCTCAAGACCATCTAATGCGAGATAGTAGGAAAAGCAATGGATATAATAATAAGTTGCTTGAAGTACTTCAAGCGCCGTCTAGTTCTCTATAAATGATATGTTGCTTTATATAAGTATACCTTATTGGGTGGAGAAGTGTGACTTGACCTCACCTCTTGACAAGCTAACCCCTGCAAGTCGTTTACCCCTAAATGAAGAAAAAGCAGAGCATCAAGAAAGACTCGGAACATATCACTGATCTTGTACCAACACCAACAGCATTGCATCCACCAAAGAGCGTATTTACCTTCAACGACTGTATTCTAATTGTACTTTATTACCATCACATCCGGTCTCTTCAGTCCATCTGCTCGAGGTACGTCTAGCTGTTTGTTTATCCATGGTCAACTGTGCATAGGAGCTGGATGGAAATGGAGATGGAGATGGACACGACGGCTGGACATGGCCTTGCGTTCGCCCGAGTTTGAAGTGTCGGAGCCGGTTCTCGATGATGGGTTGCATGATGTGATACGGTGTGGATCAGGAGAAGGAGCCGTCTGCAGCTCAGCGGCTGTCCTTGATTGAGGGCAGATAGCTGTTGGTGCTGACGCTGATGCTCGGGCTGACAATAGAGCTCACTGCCCTCTCTAGCAGCTTCAGCTTGAAATCACTCAATGCTTCGATGATCCTAATCGTGAGAGGCAGAGGCATTGCATTGCATTGCTCTCAAAACCCAAGCACGCAAGTAGCCGTCTGTCTATCTATCCATCTCCATCCATCCACCCATCCACCCATCTATCCAGTCCAGTGCAGAGTCAGTCACCTGCTTCTGATGCGTCTCGGAATTCCTGGCACAGCCCAGTCCAGTCCCTCGAATCCAATCCCAATCCGAGGCACAATTGCCAGACAGACCCCTCCCTCCCTTTCTTCCCTTTCTTTTGCTCCCAAACTCGCCCTCCTGCCCTCCTTCGCCCCTTCGTTGATGCGTTGACTGGTTGACCTGGCCGGCACTAACCGCTTATGTCATTAGCGTCTCTTACCTTCCAGGTTCCTACTTCTCAATGTTTTCTCGAGCTCTACCCCGCTACAACCCCACCTCTTCCAAACTTCTTGCAAAATCCTTCCTCCAACACAACACACGAAACTTCCACGCATCAACCGCAAACATGACCATCCAAACGTAAGCAGACTACTCATCTGTCTACTCTGTCTGTCTCGCCTCGGATACTAACTCCAACAGCTTCTTCGATGTTACCTGGGAGGGCCCAGTTCTTGACAGCAACGGACGTCCCACCACACAGGTCAAAGGTGAGTACCATCTGCTCGTCATCTCCTTGTCTTCAATGATTGAGCATCATACATCCGTCATTATCATCAAAATGATTCGCTTCGCCATTGTAATGACTGTCGACGAAACTCTCCAGCTTCATCTCGATGGCTGGAGTCTTGTTGTTGATGGCGCCACCGAGTCTACCCCTCATCGCTCCTGCTGCCAGAAGCTGACATCGTCTCTTAACAGAACAAAATGGCCGTATCAACTTCAACCTCTACGATGATGTAGTCCCAAAGACCGCTGAGAACTTCCGTGCTCTCTGCACTGGCGAGAAGGGTTTCGGCTACGCCAACTCCTCATTCCACCGCATCATTCCTCAGTTCATGCTCCAGGGTGGTGACTTCACCCGTGGCAACGTACGTCTCGAAGGTCCACAATGTCGAGATTTAAGCTTACAATGATACAGGGCACCGGTGGCAAGTCCATCTACGGTGAGAAGTTCGCCGATGAGAACTTCAAGAAGCTCCACACCAAGCCTGGTCTTCTCTCCATGGCCAACGCTGGTCCCAACACGTAAGTGACTTGGACCAACCCTCTCCCGAACAATGCTGACAATCCCTGATAGCAACGGCTCCCAATTCTTCGTCACCACCGTTGTCACCAGCTGGCTCGATGGCAAGCACGTCGTCTTCGGCGAGGTTGCTGACGAGGCTTCATTGAACGTTGTCAAGGCCCTTGAGGCAACCGGCAGCGGCAGTGGCAAGGTCCAGTACAATAAGAAGCCCACCATTGTCGGGTCTGGTCAGTTGTAAATTAGTAGTGGAGGAAGCTGAATATCTTTCCTGAGCATGTTAATGATGGATCTCCGAACTCTGGATGGATTCGGCAGTTGTGAGCGAGGGGATGATGAAAAGTTCATGATTCGTAGGAAATGACACTGATTGCCCCCACACCATGCTTTATGATGCCCTATGAATCTGTGATTTTCTATTGCTACAATGTATACAAATGCGATTTGCATATCGCCATCCGTGGTATCTTCCCAAACTCCAGAACCTATCTATCCACGCTATGCATCAAAATCAAAGCTATTAAAGACATCCTCATAACTCTAGCCAGTCATTGTAATATATACAACTGCTAGGAGCCACAGGTCCTCCCTCCTCACACAAATCGAAAACAGGGCACCGACCACAAGGCATCTCTGTAAGCACACTCCCACCCTCTTCATCATCCAACAAAGACTTCCTCAACGCTCTATATGAAAATCCCTCTTTCCCCCCCTCCACCCTCTCAATAAGATCATCAAAGCACAGCACATCCAGCAATTGCTGAATCTCGGCCGCCGTCAAAGTAGTATTCGTCACGCTACGATCCTCAATCATAGCCGTCATCTCGTGCACACCCGGATAGCCAGCATAACCATGCGGCATCGGTACCATACTCTCATAATTTCTAATCCGTGCCGCCCTCGCACTATCAACTGGCTGCGCTTGCCTTCGCGGCCCCAAACCATTATTCCTCGCCCTCTTTGCTTCTTCAGCACTCATCTTAATAGTCTTGTTTGCATTCTTCAACAGCGTGCTCGAGCGGTAGAAACTCTTCTCACTGATATATTTCACCAGATACCTCTTCATCATATCGACAAATTCCTCGTCCAGCTCTCCGTCCGTGTAAAACGGACCGCCTGTCGCGCGCTCGCTGGGCCGGATCGTGGACTTGATATACATCTTGCGGGTGGGGTGCTCGACGGATTTGATGGTTGTTACAAGGGATTTGCTCTCGAGTTGTTTCAGGGCTACGTTTACGACCGAGTCGTGCAATTTGGAGCGCATCTTCACGGTGCGGATCCAGATGCCTTCGGCGCCAGATTCGTCGATGTGGGAGTAGACCATTTCTTGCTCGGGGGTCAGGGTGCTGTATCTATAGTTGGGAGAAGGTTGTTAATATGCATTCTTGAACGGGATAATGGTATAGAGAAGGAACGCACCTCTTTGCCTCCTCCCTAGTCCGCGTCTTCCAGCCCATTCCATCTGCATCCTGAACAACCTTGTATAGCTTCGCTTTGAGGAGCTCGTTGATGATGGCGAGGAGTGTGTTGACGTCTACCCCTCTCATGAACTCCATGTCGAGGATGTCATTTTGGTGGAAGACGACCTTAGTGTCTTCTTCGGTGAGACGGACGCTCTCATCGTAGACTTTTTCTTTCAAGTCTGCAATGTCGTGGCCTGGAGCGGCGGCTGGCGCTGCTGGTGGTGTAGCTGCGGCGGCTGGTGCAGAGGCACTGGTAGACGCCATTGTCGACAGGATTGTGTGGCAGATGTCGAGACTTGTGGGCTACCGGGGTGGGATTGACATGGGGATATGATGAGGCTGTACCAAGCAAAGATGGTCTGGAAATCAGATGAATTGGTTCTGTTCCGTTCCTCACTGTGACTCGATAGAAATTTTGTGGAGAGGGAGGGGACGAGGCTACCAAAAATTATTCATACTGCGCGACCAATCAGAATGAATCTCAAAACAATCAATCACCTTGTGTCTTGCCATCCCATCATCTTCTTCTTTCTTCATCAACCAACTCCAACTCATGTTTCAGCATTTGCTGTCTCATATGTTCCAACAACGTATTCATGTCAAGCAATGCCACAATGTCCCACTCAGACGAACAATCCAAGGTTCTACGAACAATGAAAAGATTCAAGTCGAGACTTGTGAGGTAGTATCACAATCTTGCATGCATGTTGAATTGAGGTCTACGGTTTCTCAATGCCTTCAAGGGTCTGTACGAGCCTCAAACCATCTCAATTGGACCAGCCCCAACTTTTTAACGCGCTGGTAGCCTCAATGTTTCCGAATGCTTGCGCAGACTTGACCCGCCATCGCGCCTATCCTCACGGGGACGCTCCGCAAAGACAAGGCGAGAATAGCTTCCCGAGATTAATGATGAAGGCCAGTGTCTTGGTCGTCTATCGGTTACGCGGTTTCCTTTAACGCGCTAGAACTGCGATTTATTGGGTTTGAAAGTCCTGGAGCTTCGTAAGGGTCGGTTGTGAAGCGCCCGCCGACAGTGAGACCACAAGCTGTGAGCGAGTCTCATTGGACAACACAGCGCCTGTCACAACACTCCATTGTATCAACAATTATAGAGTCATGGCGTTCTGGACTCTTTGTTCCAACACAGGGTTCAATGATCTAGACTCCGTAGTAAGTGAATGCATATTTAAGTATGTTGAGTCCGCTGTGTTTGCTTCTCTCTTCATCTCATTCATCTCGTTGTTTTCTCTCCACTACAAAAGCTGCTCTTCTCTATCTTCGGTCTTGGAAATTTGGACAGTCTCTTCAGACATTCTGTACTTTGTTCACTCCTTCGCTGCTAGCTCAGCAAGTCCATTCGATATATCATCTATCGACTTCTTTCGCCACCACGGCCATCTTTCCAACAGGAATTTTATAAATTTCTCAAATTTCAGTCACTTAGTACCACCCAGCCATATCCTCTCAGTAGTACCAGATACCTGAGTTCGCTCGATCAAAAACCTCCAGTATATTCAAGATACCCAGTTCAACAGTCCTTCAGAATCTTAAGGCCACTCTTTACTTTAAATCATCATCATCATGCCTGTACCACAATACGGAGCGCTCGGCCATCTCTTCACGGCCGCTCGTGCCGTGCAGATGGTCTGCCTCATCGCCATCATTGGAATGGCCAGTAATTTCATCGCCGAAATTGTAGCTGTCCAGCAAGCACCGCACTCTGTCCTCATCGGAACCCTCACAGTCGTAAGCCTCCCTTACTCACCTCAATATCTATCACCTTGCTAACAAAAGCCCCCACAGACCTGCATCGCAGCCCTTTACATAATCATAAACTACATCCTCTACTTCGATAATCAACTTTCCTTCCTTCTCTCCACGGGCGTCGACTCCCTCCTCATGATCGCTCTCATCGTCATCGCGGTCAAGACCGGCATGCCTATTTCCTACCTCCACTGCAACCAACTCTCATCCACCGGGTCCACCTCCGATTTCGTAGAATCTGTCAAGGACAATATGAAGGCTACCAATTACTGGGTCTGGATTGGCGCTTCCAAGGCGAGCTGCTACGAGATGAAGTCTATCTGGGGCCTCTCTATCGGGCTCTGTATCCTGTTCTTCGTGACAGCCGTTGCGTCTGTCTGCATGTGGAGACGTCAAAAGACAGGCGGTGCACCAGCAGCGCCGTATAAGGATATTGAGGGCTAGTTCTAGAGGCCGGGTGGTGATGAAGATCAAAAGGTGGATGTGTTTATTGGAAGAGGATATGGAATGAAAACATGAGAGAAGGGGCCTCGATGGCATTGTCACTCGTTTTGGGAATCTGGGCTTGGGTAATGATTTGGCTTTGGTGTTTGTCTTTGACACATGTCCCGTAATGAATCGAATAAAATCGCGTTACTCTTTCTTATACCTGACTCTGTTCATGAATGAATAATAAATGTGAAGCTGGCAACTTAAGCAATACATTCACGTATGGTAGTCTCGACTCTGGTCTACCCATTTGTTTTGAAATCCAAAAGAGGAGACAAAGGTTCGTAATCATACCTGATCCCAACATCACATACACATACTTCACATATATATTCAACCCCCTCCCCCCCAAAAATCAACAAATTTTTTAAGGTCGGCCATTGGCTCGTAGCTGACCTCAGGAGAGACCAACCCCTAGCATCCAAGCATTAAGGGCAAGTTTCTTTTATTTTTCATAATTCAAACTCGCTGATACATACCACAATTTGTCCGGAACCACGTGGCCAAGTGGGCTGGGCGCCTTTTGTGTTTCAGCGATAGATAAATTGGTGTGCTATTTTGGTTTATAAGGTGTGAGTGGTTGGGAAGGGGGGTTGTATGTTTCTAAGCCAAAGAAAGATTTAGCGATTTTCTGTAGTGGAAGTGGAGGGAGGCAATGGTGGGAAGTTATAGATGATGTGCCAGGTTGGCCGCTTTGATACTATATGATACAGTACCCAAGTACCCTTCTATGTATAGACGTGACTAGGTGATATTGCTGCAACATATCTACAGGTAATATTTCTAAATTAGGCTTGGCTTAGTCGTCTCAGCGAAATTTCAGCTCGTAGTAAAATAACTTCATAAGAGAACTTCAACCTTTTGATTCCATGGCAATGCATTAACGGAAAACGCTAAAAACTAATCAAGACCTAAAGTACATCAAGAAGCAAGGACTATTGCTTCCAGCTCATTGCTAAGCCTTTTCATTCTGCTCGTCTCATTTCATGTCCTTGCGCAGTTCCTCGATCATA
This sequence comes from Lachnellula hyalina, assembly GCF_007821495.1. Classification (NCBI taxonomy): domain Eukaryota; kingdom Fungi; phylum Ascomycota; class Leotiomycetes; order Helotiales; family Lachnaceae; genus Lachnellula; species Lachnellula hyalina. The sequence continues at coordinate 45,282 of NW_022157262.1, forward strand.
TGTGCTATTGCCTAGGCCCCCGGCGGGATTATTCATTTGTTCGTCGTAGTGAGCAAATGATTCGGCCCACGGGTCTTTACCCAAAAACCAAAAGATGTCTTATTTATCTTCCAACTCGAATAACACCCGCCGCTACCAGCTTCTGGATCTTGGCTTTGATACCGGGGTTCCTCATATGCTCTTGCAGGGCAGCGGGGTCGCCTTGCGCTTGCTGCAGAATGCTTTGCATGATTGGGTCTTGCATGATGCCCAATATCTGCCCACAATTAGCTGGGATTCGTCAATTAATGAAAGAAATGGGTTTGACTTACCTCAGGGTCCCGCTGGATTCGCTCCTTCGTTTCCTCCTCGGTCTCATTCTCCCTGGAAGAATACATAGCAGACAGCGCCTTCTGCTGTTGCTGCTCAATCTCTCTACCGTTCGCCTTCGTCTCATCTACCTCGGAGGCTTCCGTGCAGGCATCCAGACACTTGGAGTAATCCCTCATGCCGAAATAGGCTTGCGCTTTCCGGAGATAGGCGCGGATGAACTTGGGATCCTTCTTGATAGCTCGGTCACAGTCTTCAATCGCACTGGGGAACTCGAGGAGCTTGATGAACGCAGCAGCGCGGTTGCTATAGCCTCTTGGGTCATCGGGTGCTCGCTTCACCATCTCGCTGTAGGCCTCTACCGCAGCAGGCCAGTCTGCCTCCTTGAACTTCTTGTTTCCGAGCTCGCGGGCCTCCTCTGCCTTCTCTGGGTCGATATATGCGTTTCTCGCAGTCTCAATCTTGGTCTTCTCGACGGCGCGGAGTTTGTTGACAACCTCAGGAGTTCGGTGCTCGGTGAGTGACTTTTGATAGTTTTCAATGGCCTTGTTGAAGTCGCCCATCTTTTCGTACGATGAACCGATGCGCGCGTAAGACTTAGCGATCATCTTGAAATCGGCATAAATCTCGCGACCCTCTTCGACGGCTGTCTCGCATGCCTTGATAGCTGCCTCGTAGTCTCCCTTTTCGAAGTTCGCAGCGCCAAGGTTGTTGAGGTAGGTAATGTCCTTGTACAGTTCCCAGGCCTTGGTATAGTGTGCGATAGCTTCATCAAAATTCCTCTTCTTGTACTGCTCAGTTCCAAGCTTCTTCTCTGCGTCGGCTGCAGCCTTTGATTTGGCTTTCTCCTGTGCCTCCGTGTCTTCTGGCTCTGGTTCTGGCTCGGGCTCCTTAGTCTTTGGTGGTTGGGTTGAGGCCGGCCGAGCATCTGGCATGGGGACATCCTCCTCAGCTTCTGTGGGTGCTGAGCCATCTCCACCCGGAGGCCCACCGGGCATTCCACCTCCCATCATATCCATATCCACGCCCATGAGAACACCTAAGACTTGTATCATTCGAGGATCCTGGAACATTGACTGTGTATCATTGGGATTTTGCTTCAGCTGCTGAAGCTTCATCATGAACGACGGATCTGCGAGGAATTTGCTGGTCTTAGGATTGGCAGCGAGCTTCTGGTAGAGCTGTGGGTCGGTAAACATATTACCAAGTCCACCACCAAGAGGATCGCCTGTAACACCATCTAAATTCCCTGTGAGCAAGGAGAGTGGTGTGGAGAAAGCTTAAACATACCTTCTTTGGCTTCCGCATCAATGGCACGCTTGACAGAGGCAAGGCCTGACTTGTTTTGTGCATTGTTAGGGTCGAGCTTCAGACCCTCTTCGTACGCATCGTGAGCCGCCACTAGATCTCCGAGTCCATGTTGTGCAGCACCTTTACGTCCCCAGCCCTTGGCCCAGTCTGGCTTTATTTCCGTGACTTTGTTAGCATCGTTCAAAGCATTCTGGTAGTCCTTCTTAGAGGCGAAGGCAGCCGACCGATTGGAGTAGAGGATGTGGTTCGTAGGCTCGATTTCAATGGCTTCAGTGAACTTTTCACTGTAGTAGAATTAGCAAAGGTAAACAGCAATGTAAACCCCGAAAGCTTCGAGCCGCACTGAAAGAAAGTCTCGCATGAGAGTAAACAGAGGGGCATCAACTTACATAGCCTCGTCGAAGTTCTTCTCCGCGATGGCCTTGTTGCCAAGAGCTTTTAGTTCGTCCGCCATGGTTGAATATGAATTTCAAAAGCTTGCAGGGTGAATTTGGGTATCGTATGTCAGAAATCGAAGGTTTTGCACGAAAGTCGAATTCAAATAGATTCTCCAGCTTGTAAGTATTTCTAGAGCTTTCCACCCTAATTCTGCCAAACTTCATGTTCACCGCCTAAATCACGTGAGGGTTTCCCTCTTCTCGGGTGCTTGGGCCCAAGTCGTATGTTCGGAAGCGTCCTCGATCCAATGCATCTTTGTAGCGATGTATACAACGTCTTGAGAACACAAACAAGTGTTTCTTCATACCCTCTGCTATTTCGAGCGAAGTTGAGTACTACCTAGAGCAGATTTTCATTAGCAAACTTACACGCAATATCCATCTCTATCTCTAGCAGTGTTGATGTATTTGAAGTGAGGCAGAGCAAAGCGGACGCCTTTGATAACTAAGATCATCTACTAGCAAGTGTTATATGCGATCAAATGCCGCATTGTTCCTACAGGATGGCGGATTGGGGTTTCATAGATCATGGATCCTATTATAAACACTCCACCGACGGCTGGTGACTGGCTCAATTTTGCGCAATTTGCCACGGTGTTGTTCTTGAATCTTACCCTGTAAACTTCATGTGGTAGTGTCTCAACCAAAAGGCAATACTGATCAGAGTGAAGGTTTCTGATGTGTCTTTATTACTCTCCAGAGCGTCGAGGTCAAAAGTCCGCTGTAGTCGCCATCTATACCGCATTTTTGGCCATCTCAATCGTCCCAGTGATCTTTGAGTCCACCCTCCCGCCACCAGGTGAAATTCCTGGACAAGAATGGTTTGCAGCCCTCTTCTTTGGGGTGCACTCTCTCTTCATCAACCCCATTATCACTGCACTTGGTATTGCCGCACTATTTCCACAGGCACGAGAAACTCTTTCGGGGCTAGATAATGGAGCGTTAAGCACGACCTGGCTAGCCGTTCAGGCCGTCGTGTTTGCAATGGTGGCAGCGTATTGGCCAGTCACGATGAGGGTAACCGACCACTATTGGGACCGAGATATACCATTCTCTGGCTGGTATTCGTTGGTGGGTTGGGCGACTGTCGATAATGCTATATATGCACTTGTCCAAGCAATTCTATTTTGGATTGGCATGCGCCAGAGAGGTGAAGGGGGGGATGAGGCGGCAATGCATAGCGAGACTTCGCCGTTGTTGCAAGGCTAAGGGCTAGAAGGGTTTAAAGCGTACTGGGAGTCTCATAATCACAAACGGAGCTTTGTCCCTGAAGTATTGGATATTGGGAAATTGGACAAGGTCTGGGTTTCTCGCCGCGTGGGGGGTATGGATGGTCTACTATTTGTCTACTATTTGGATGGATGTGGAGGACGACAAATTCTTAATCCGAATCAAAGCCTTGAAACTCGGGACCCTTTTTTGATATGTAATAGCTAGTCTTGGTACAATTTTCAGATAGATCAGTCGGGAAGTTTGATCCTGTCTCACTCTGAACCTCTCTCTCCCCACAATTTTTTGTTTTATCCCCCTATTTTTCGCTTATTCGGAAAATTAATACGGAATTTTCACCTTCATTTGTAATTGAAGAAGAAAGAGAGCTGCATTATAGATCGACTAGATAAGCAAATTAGGTATATATCTTACCTACCTAGGTATATGACTTTTCGTTACGCTAGTGCTTTCCATACCTCAGTTTCTCGTGACCGGCCTTTAAAGGGGCCGGTGCTTACTCACTAGGCTTCTCGGATAGACAACACCAACACTAACACCAGATCTCATGAGACTGAGCAACTACGATTCCAGGCTACAGCAACGGTTTTCCAGTCTATTTTCGCTGGATGATAAGGAGTATTGGGGTATCAAACTTATTCTCCATGTAATCCTAATTCGCACGACCCGATCTCGACTTGGGCATTGGCACTGTTTTGCTTTCCTGCTGTGGATCCTTTTGATAATCGTTGCGAGCAGGCAGCGACACCTGTTTGTAGCTTCGGAAGACTCCTTTGCTTTGCCGAAATTAAATGATACCAGACAGAGCTATTTGAGAATGCTATCATTTCTGGCCAATGGGCTTTCAGATGGAATAGTTGCGGTGTTAGACCGTCCTCGGCGAGTATGGCTAAAGGGTGCCACCAAGGGTAAGCAAAGTCCTCCAGAGGTGTCCCCCACACTCAGTAACACCGGTGTGGCATGGAAACTCACCTAGTCTCAGCTTCCGTCTTGGACGCCCTGAAAGTTGAACTCTTTGAAGGCATCAGCGAGTTCGGGCCAGTGCTACGAAATACAGGGCCGAAACTCGTGAATGTATTTGATAGATATGGTGTCCTCAATCCGACCAATAATAGACGATGTGATTACAACTCCTCCTTGACCGTGTACCATGACTGACACTTGATCAGACTGGCATCAGGATGATCTAGCATCTTTTTTGCGGGATCACTTCCACCAGTCAACGATATTGGCAACACTTAACGAAAATATCTTAGTCCTATGGCGATGCTTCCATTTTCACGCCTACTTTCCTTTTCCAGAGCAGCGTCCTGACCAAATCGAATGTATTGCCTTTCAGCGCGCAGTAGCGCTTTTGGCAACTGATGGTGCCTTACGTCTAGGATGTACCGAGCTTGGGGACTCTGGAATTCAAAGCGATCCAGACCGCGATCTGTCATCGTCTCATATATGGAGAATATTTCGAAGCCTAGCTATTCATACTGCCACCACATCCTCAGCGGAGGAGCCAAATAATGGGCAAGCCGAGCAACAGTCTCAAATAGATGACCTGCTTGACGTCCTACACCTTGTCCACCCCCCAGGAGCTATTTACGGATATACATATCGGGACGAACTTCGTCCCCACGCGAGCAGGATACTAGACCATACCGTATCACAGCATAGTACAAATATATCTGTACTTAATGGCCATACGATACCGCGCGGGGAGTTCCTGAGCCTACTCACGCTGCTGCTAAGTATACAACCCAACGAAGGAATGCTAGGTGCCTCTTTCATGATCACTACTGCGCGTTTCCCGTATCATGCAGATGAGAAGTTGCCCGAGATAATGGCCAAGGCAATCCTACAGCGATTTGCCCCGGATGAAAAGACCGACATCGAATGGCCTATCTTCAAGAATATTTTGAGTAATTACCTTGTGGGTCTCGTCCACTCCGCTAGGCAATGTAAACATTGACATCCTTCCAAGATTAACCTCCCATCTCAAATGCGTCTTATTTTCAGCTCTTTCATCTCCAATACCATCTCAGAGAGTAAAGGCAAGTTGAACGTCCAATGGCTCTTCATTCAAATGTTATATCCTCCTACAACCCCTGAAGCATTCAAAATCGAGGCGAGCTAATTTACCAAACCCCTAGCCCCCCGCAGACCAACCTCATACCACCCATCTCTTGTCATCCCCCGTACATCCAATACCCTAGGTCTCCTCAACCCACCCTACCCCCCATCAACGATCAACATATTCCCAAAAACTCCAATACACCCTCCAAAACCCCTCCTTCAAAGCATCCTACGCAGAAACATCTACCTTCTCCGCCACAACCTTCGCCACTGCGCTCTCAACCATCACAAAAACATCCCTCCTCTTCCTCACCGGCTCCCTAGACCCCCCACGAATAATTTCACCTGCTTCTGGATCTACATCTACTTCTACCTCTACCGCCACAACCGCAACCTTCGCAATTCCCATGCCCTTCCCCTGGCCACCCAAATCCAACAATGAACCCGATTCCGAACACAAAACAACCCCCCAAATCGGCGCCTCCCACGCCCTATTCCAACTCGAGCCAAACCTCCAAATCCTGCGTCCTAAACGTAGATGGTCTCTCACCTCAGACATGATCATGCTTTCCTCCAGCACCTTGCAATTCGGTTTAAGCTCCGATGATAAAGGCCTTGTTATCGAGTTCGAGACTGGGATTGCTGTTTTACGCAGTTTACAGAGTGAAAATGGAAGTGAAATTGGTAGTGGAAGTGGGAGTGGAAGTGGAGATGGATATCGTGATGTAGGGGAGGTGGAGATGGGATTGGGAGGAGAGGGAGCAGGGACGTGGGAGACGAGGATGCGGATACGCGCAATGGAAATTTATGAATTGCAGGGCGCGGCGCCGGGAATGGCTGAGGAACTAGGAGGGAAGGGGCAAGAACATTTAAGAGTGCTAGCAGTAGATGCGATGATCGCGGATGCGAAGAGGGCGGAGGCGGAGAGGGTGGAGAGGGAAAAGGGGCCGAAGGTGGTCGGGGAGGAGTTGAAGAGGAGGATTGTGGGGATTGGTCCTAGATTGGAACATCGAGGGCAGAACGAGAAGCGTGAAGATGAGTTTGAATCGGAATCGGAATCGGAATCGGAATTCGAGAAATAGAAGAAGTTTGAACTCGACAAGAATATGTGAAAATCGTTCATTCCACATCCCGCATCATCTAGCCAGACCTCCCTATATATAGTGCCTCATAGCACGCGAAAACTAATTACACAAGCCTAGTTCCCATACGAGAAAAGGCAGTACAGTACAAGCATAGAAAAAGCAAGAAAGGCGGCTTCAATTATACAAATGCCATGTTATGCCATCCATTCCACTCTTCTTTGTAAATAAACGCCAGCCATCCATTTACCTCATGCTCGTGTCAATATAGAAAATATGATGCGTGTATAGCATGTCTTGCTTATACTCCATTTACGTATCATTAAAAAAACCACCAAGACGCTATGCAAAACAAAGGAACATGTTGCCCTAAAGGGGGTCAATGATGCTTGTGTCATGAAAAATCGTCGTCGCCGCGCCCACCACCATCTATAGTATCCACCTTCAGTACCAACTCCTTCGTCTCCCTTGCGATCTCAAATGCGATCGGTGGTAGAGATTGGTTCCATGCTCTCCAAGCCTGGTCTCCTTCCTCGTCATCTCGGCCCTCGTCTGCGATGTCGCGGCCTAGTTCGCCCGCGTCCAGTATGCGTTGTCTGCAGTTTGACAACTTTCTCAAGATAGGTTCGCCTTGTGATCTTAACAAGGCGTTGCCTGTGGAGGACATGGCCGTCTCAGTTGAGGAGACTACTTTGCCAACGTTGTCTGCAATGGCCGCGATTTGAGTTGCGATGTCTCCGATTCCTGCTTCTGAGCGGATCGAGGAAACAAGAGATTGGATGTTCTGAACGAGCATGGCAGTTTGATCCTCAAGGTAAACCTGTTTTTATTAGTTTCAAATCGCATATATAGTGGGTGGTATAGTTCACCTTTAGTTCTTCGACATCATTATCATTGGTTCTGATGCCGAAACCGAGACCCATAGGCGCAGGTGGAAGATTTTTATTGCTTGCACCGTTCATATAGCCATTTTGGGGACCTCTAGAACTTCTGGGACGCACACTGGCTGATTCTCGTGGGGAATTCAAAGGGCTGTACATTGACGAGTCGCCGCTCGCACGCCCGGCGCGAAGACCTTGGAACGCTGGAAGACTGTTCTCCTGCCTTGGGTCACGGACTGGGAAGAAACCCGTGGAGTCTACTGGTGCTAAATTTCCATCATCGTCATCTTCGAGTTCGCCGGCGGGGGTGGGTCGAATCTTGACAGTTCGAACAAGCTCAACGACTGCTGCTGTAAGGTGGGAGGCTGCTGCGTCAAGTATTGATACAGGAGAAAGTCCATTTGCAGATGCAAAATTCTTCGCAGCTGTGATCAAATTATTGGCCGTTGCTGACACCCTTGACTTCAGTTTTCCCTGTTGTGGAGATAAATTGCCGCTGCTAGATGTTGCTTCATCAATATCTTGTGTAATCCTCCGAACATTGACAACCACGATTTTCACAAACTCAATAACTCTTGACGGGTCATCGGTTCGGGCTACCTGTAGAATCTCATCGATAGAGATTTGGAATTTCGTGATGTGAACATCCTTGATCAATCCATTTGCTTGAGTGAAACCGCTATCCTTGGTATATTTGGCAGCGTTAGGTTGGATTGTGAGACCGATTGAGGAAGCCCGTAGACCGCGTAATTGGGTTTTTGTCCTGGCGTACCGATTCCTCCAATCCTTGACCTCTGCCTCCAGTCTATTGACAGTTTCTGAGAGTTGCTCCTCCCGATCATATGATGAACTACTGCGTTCTGAAAGTATCCGCATTTCCCCGAGGAATTCTTGGGCTTCCCGGCGAACTTCGTCTGTAATCCGCTGCTGATCGTCAAGTTCTGCTCTAAGTTCCCCATTTTCGCGCTGCTGATCGTCCAGTTCTGCTCTAAGCTCCTGGTTTTCATGCTCCAGATCTCCACCAAGTCCTCTGTCTCCAGATGATTTAACCTCTGCTAGCTCTGTTCGCAGTTCCCTCTCCGTATTAGCCTGATCCGCTCGTACTCGTTCTATCTCGGATTGAAGAGATTCGTTTAGATTTTGCGCATCTGCCACCTGATCTTCCAGATTCTTCCTCAGATTAAGCCATTCCGACTTCTCTGCAGTTGCCGAGGCTGATTGATCCAGAACACTGGCCAGCTCGTCATCTTTTGCCTTGAGATTATCTTCCATGCCATCTAGCCTTTCTCTCAGCTCTGCAACTTGTGTTTGGTAATCGTCAATGAGTTTCTTGTCGGTCTGCGAAGATTGTTAGTACACTAATGTCGAAGTCATGCTAGAGCAAAGCCTACCTCTGATCCCTGAGTGCTCTTCTTGCTTTCTCTTCTTGCGGCTCCTTCTAAACCAAAGGCATCTCCGTCATCATCATCATTATCTTCGCCTCCCGTCTCGTCATCTTCTACCATCGTACTTTTATTCGGAACTATCGTATTACTCTGAAATGTTTTTGGTGTAGGTCGGCCGTAATCATTAGGGGGAAGTCCAGGAGAGGGTGGGATACCAAGTCCTCCATTCATTGGAGGACGGGGTCCGGGTCCTCGTGAATCGCTTCTCATCGAGTATGTAGAGTTTGCTTCTGAAGGTCTCCGCATCCGCGGACCCCCATTCACAGGTGTGCCATTTCGACTTGGGGGCCCTCTTGCCGAAGCAGGGCTTCCCATTCGACCTATTTCCCCAGCAACAAACCGGGGAAATCTCCTCTCCAATTCGTAGAAGACATCTGTTGCAAGATCTCGAAACCTGGGTGGGGGTAAGGTAGAGAGCTTTTGTCTGGCTTGATTTCGCTTTGGATGGAATGAGTCTTTGGCTAATAGGTATGTTGGCGGGCCATTTTGAGGCGGAGGGCCACCGTTTGGCGGCCTTCTCGAGGTTTGTTGTCTCCGCAAGAGCTCATCAAAGACATCTGTGCTGAGTTCCTGGAATTGAACAGCCGATAGCCGCAATAGCTTGTCCCGGGCCCTATTTGGTCGTGGATTGCCCTTCTCGTCTCGTAATGAAGCGGCCAGATATCTCTTGAGAGCGATGTAATGTTCTGAAAGTATACCTTCGAATTGCGAGTCCTTTATATTCCTATTGTTGTCGCTCGAGGCGTATAAACCAGTGCCGGTGCTCGATCGCGCTATTGAGCTCGGGGGTGATGGAGCGCCGCCTGGACTGCCACCAGGAGAACCTCTTGGGGGAAAGCCACCTCCGTTCATGGTACTGCCGTTAGAGCCACTGGATATAGGCGGTGAAGCAAGCTGGCCGCGATTGTTCGGACCGGGAGAATAGATCGAGTCGTTTTGGTATTTCGAGATACCGCTCCATTCGCTGCCCCCTACAGAGACAGGTGATAATGGTCCATTGCGACCGTTCATTGTAGATGCCGTAGAAATATGTGGCTGGCACCTTTGACTAAAGCGCAATCCTCGGGTTATGGATCGCGACCGAACCCTCACAACATCTGCCAACACAATAGAGAAAATGGTCCCTCAAGATTTCGTTTTTACTGCCGTATACACAATTGCTTCGAACAGGAAGTGCAACGAGGTCACCTCTGAGGAGTCGCTGAAACGTCCCAGGTCGGGCAGGGGGTTCGCTTCAATGTTGTCGGAGATGTGGCGCTGCAAAGGGGACGGAGACTGACTCGGCAGGATTCTCAGGCTGCAGATGGGTAAGGACCGTAAGACTGCGATGCTACACCGACACCTACACAGTCAAGAAAGGCGGGGATGGAAGTACTGGGGAATTAAGAATTAGAAGTTATCGAGCGAGCGACGCAGGAGGCGGGCGTCGACGATTAGATGGGGAGACGGAATTTTCTATCGCGACCCCCTTTGATTTTTTGGCGTTTTCGGACAGCGCGTAAATTAACTCTTCCCGTTACGTTAGCTCTTGGGACAGGGGTTTGTATCGATAACAAGGGAACCAGGCCAGGCAGGCGAGAGCATACAGTACGGAAATGTAGCAATGGGTTATGAGAAGGACTGGAAGACGGTGCAAGAGAAGAGAGGAGGAAGCATGAAAGTCCAGTCTGGTTTCTGCTGCCAACAAAAAACTCGGTATCAATACCGACCGGTACGAGTAACTCCTCGAGCCCAGGCCAGGCCGGGCACCAATCGCTTCAGGGGCTTGTACGTACAAGTACAGTACAGGGGAAGCCGCTGCGAGCTGTTGATTGGCGAGGCTGCGCTGCCTCAAATCACTCAAAGAGGATATCTAGAAAGTTGACGAACGCAATGTTATCTAGGACAGACAATTCGTGAGTTTGACTGCATCTGAATTGTATCTTCCTTCTTCTGAAGTAAACCAACCCAAGCGAGACTTAATAGTGTGGTGTGTTTGCTATAAAGATGGATGGATGGATGTTATTTGCTTCTCCTTGCTTTCCTTGCCTTGCTTTGCCTCGCCATGCTTCTGGAAGCTTTTGGTACGCGAGCCCCCCTTGAAATCCAATCTCCCGGGACGTGTCTTCCACCGCGTGGCAGACCTTGGCATTGTGTTCTTATTTGTAGCCCCTGGGTAACCGGTGGATCTAAATATATATGAAAGGGTCCCCTTGTACTGAACTGAAATGGACTCGCATTAACTAAAGGGTCATTTATTTCTCTCCGGTATTTGTATTTCACAAATTCATTGCTTCCTAGATGTGCCAGCACTGTTCCATTGGTTTATTTATGGGCTACCAGTTGCCCATACTGTCTAGACATGGCTATTGCTAAATGGTCGAACCCATCTTTTCCAATGATCCCATGAATCCAGCAAAGGGTATCCCGGTCCTGAACGCCCATCCTAATATACGCCGATGTGCAATCCTCAAAACCATGCCAACGTCCATACCGCTGGTAGATTTGGCCATCTCTCCTGCCACTCTCCAATGATTTCAGGAACGCGTTCATCAAAGCTGGTTCTACTAGCAGCGTTCCCACTATCAAAACCACTCGGATTCATGTCTCTAGCTTCTGCTGCAGCCTTATTGAGAGAATCTGCCAAGTCCAGGATACCTCTTCCGCCGATCAAGGCTTCTTCGTGGTTATCCTTGATATCTACGTTAATGACGTGGACAGGTCGGTTCAAAGGAGATCCTCGATTGAGGAGATCATCGACGACCGCGTCCCAGCATCTTTCTTCGCAGGTAATGACAACATCTACCACTCCTCCCTCTACTCCTTCACTGCCCCGATCTGTGTTGTGCTCCAGCCTAGGCACGCCAGGCTGCCAGTCTTGCCATCTCTCCGGGCCCCATTTGACGTCTCTATTCCGTCCCAACATGTTCAGAATACCATTTGCACGGTATAAGCGCGGATCTTTGGCCTCGAGCTCTCTGTACATGCTATCGTATGAGGTTTTGTTGAATTGGTAGACATTTGGTTGAGTGATGGAGGGTCCAGGAAGACGGACGAGAGAACCGGTGCCGAAGGATATGACTGGGTAATTGGCGGCGGCAAGTCGGAGATGTGATTCCATGGACCTGGAAATGATATTAATATTTGATATGGATGGATGGTGGTGGAGCAACGAACCTGTTGTTGTTACTCGCACAGACGGTGCAGAACTTGAGTTTGAAGCCTCCAGAGTCCTCTGGCATTCCATTTGATGTCCCCCCATTCACCGCCTCCGGTTGTGCGTGTACTTGTGCCATGCTGAGCGATGTTGCTGACACGTGGGCAGAGCTTCACAGTTCAAAGAGCATGGCCCTCAGTCACACAATTCTGTGTCTCCTTCGCAGATTAGCTCTCGTACAGAGGGAAGAGTTCATATACATTCGAGAGAGGGGAAGGCATTCAGAAGTTGCGTATAATAAGATTGTGTCATCATGAGAATAAGACAGCTCCAATATAAATGTTCATCATTGTGTAGGATGGGATGGGTCAAGGGAATGATATGTGTATACGTACCGAGTATCAAGTCATGGCCATTATGATTCTTGCAAAGTTGTTTTGTGTGGGATTGGGTGAAGGCAAGTTCCTATGTTTTCGCACAAAGCTCATGATGCAGCTAACAAAATTTCAAGGCGCTTGGGTGGAAGAAGACTGCTACGGCGACCTATAAAGCATAATTCCGCAGTTACAGTTACAAGAGTACAGCCAGCTACAGCTTCACTTGGAGCTAGCTAATTATTAATCAGATGGAATGCAACTTGGCGCTTATGAAAGTACACGTGGCATATCAGTCTTTTACGTACATCGTACACGCATATTTCAGATAAGCCACTTTTCCGCCGATTCAGGTACGAAATACCTCAAATTACCTGGAGCTGTGGGGAGGTAGGCAGCTTGGGTTGGCTAGTGAAGATATAAATTGCTTTCTTATTTAACAACCTCAATAACCTTTGGCATTCGCTACAACTCTCAACTTTCAACTCTCTGACTCTCTCAATATATCACACGTGACAAAGAATGACAGAGTAGTAGGATCTCTTTAACAAAGAAAGATAAAGGGTTCCTTTGAAAGTAAGAAAACACTTAGGTATGGATATAACTTTACTTCAGAACAATATGGTCGTTATGGCCGCCCATATAGCTTTAATCATCGGAACAACGGAAGAGTGGAGATGAACGCGGTCAACCAATGGAATGCCTGGACCTCGGACCTGAAACGCCTAAGAAGAAGCACAGGGGCTCTTTTTCTCGCTTGCATGTCCCCAAATAGATCATCGGCCTTAGCTTAGCCAAAATGTTACTCCCTGATGCTCCCTGTTGCCATTCCAGAGAAGATCTCTCTACCTAGTACAGTACCGACCGACCGCACTGTATCAGTCCATCCACCATCTCATCCCATCTCTCCCACCACCACCAAAAGGATCATACCATCCATACCTTCCTTACCTTACCATACCATACCATTCATTCCCTTCCTCCCTCCCTTCCCTCCTTCGCGCCCTCTTCTCGCTGTCACGTGTGCATCCCAAGTCAACAAACAACTCTTGTCGCCCTCAATATTGCGCCTGCGGGGTTGGTCTGTTCGCTGGTCAACATCAAGACAAACTTGCAGCTGAGGCGTCTGAGTCTCGCGCTTACCAGTTGCCCTCGCCCTTGCCCTCGTCCTCTTTGCGCCTACGAGTAACCGCTTGATTGCGGTCTGAGCGCGAGTCTTCTTCAACTGTGATACTGTAGGCTCAGCCACTGCTATTCAACTTCCACCTGCGCCAAGGCAATTGGTGATCACGGCTGGGCGACAACAAGACACATTCTCTTGCGAAGATCGCGAAGATCTGGCCTTTCGGGCTCTGTCCCAAAAGTTAAAAAACGAGGATCGGCCTTGTTCAAAGAGACCCAACCGCAACCGCTTCAGTCCCAACCCTCAAATCAGAACAGCCCCCCAACCCGGACAGCGCGTCTGTTGCGCCAGCATCTACTCTTCCCCATCGAAACGAGCGTCAAGCATTCGCTACGCATACCAACATCTACCGTAACGACCTTTAGTCACTGTTGGGAAACCTTCACTTGCAACTTAGAGCGCAGTGGCTGTTGAGGGATCGCGCCAGCGAATCTTAATTGTCAATATTTGCTCCTGCGAGGCTGCGTCTGTTGGCGAATACATATTTGGTGCGATTTGAGGCTTGCTGGCCAAGCTGTCAACGGCTCTGCCATCACCGTACAATACAAACACAATCGACATAAAACCACATCTACGCAGGCAGCGACTCTTCATAAAATGGCAGCCGTAATGTCCCCAACGTTGGACACAACATCATCACCAGCTACCTCTCCATCCCCAATATCCTCCCCATCTTCAAATCCGAACCACCCACAACTACCACCTCTAATCACATCACCCGCCACTCGGCGCTCCGTGTTACAACGCCCTAATTCACAGGCCGCAAGAAACAGACTGTCCCAATACTCGAACTATTCCGCGCCCTCTCGATCACGGCCGCCCTCACATATATTTCCCGTGTTTCATACAAGTCTGCCCTATACACTGGTTCGAGACTTCGCATTTCCCATATCACATCCTATGCACTATGGGCCACCGCCTGAGCCCTCCCAACCAGCCTCCGGTGCTTCGACGCCAGTCAGTGAATCCCAGAAGCAACTGTCTGATCCTCCTACTTCATGGGATAGTGGGGGTGGCTGGGCGCCTGGACCGTGGACCGTTGATGGGCTTTCCAAGGGAGAACAGCTGGCTCCAATACACTTTGGTGATGGTCCGCCATGGAGCGAAGACGAGGACCTTCAAAGTCCGGTGGTTGTGAGCTCTCGACACAGAAAACACAAGTCATCCAGTGCAGTGGGAAATGGCCACGGGCGCGGAAGAAGTAGGAACCGTGGAGACGGAGCAAGAACCGCTAGTATGCTCAGCCAAGAAAATTATGATAACGACAGAGGCTATTTCGTCGGGACCCGTGTCGATGGAGCTGAAAGGTATTATGTTAATCAAGGGGAAGAGGCGAATGGACCAGGGGGTGAAATTGTTACATATCCTGCGGAACAAGCACGACATTCGACACTGGCTCCTTACAATTTACCAGGACAGAGAGATTCTCACTTTGCTGGCACTCTACCCAGCAGGTCATACACGGATGAAACGGGTCAGGATTACCCATCCGAATCAGATGCATCAAGTTCCGAGTCTTCTCCAGGAATGACACGGCATGATGAGTCCAGGTACTCTAGAGACTACCAGTTCACAATTGCATCGCCAGATGAAGAAATGCATGGAAAGGCTGTAGCTCTTTTTGACTTCCAACGAGAGAATGAGAATGAACTGCCATTAGTGGAAGGCCAAGTAATTGTGGTATCTTACCGACATGGTCAAGGCTGGCTAGTGGCAATGGATCCGAGGACACAAGAAAGTGGATTGGTTCCCGAGGAGTATGTTCGGTTACTGCGCGATATTCAAGGAGGCTTGAATAGTCTGAAGGGACAAGCAAATGATCAGATGCTTAGTCCCGTTGTCGATTCGGGCACACCTACTCAGGCGCAGCACAATCAAAGCTTCGGGAATGCTCCTGCTGCTAGTAATGGCAACAACGAATACCAACAACCCATCGTTTCCACCTTCTCGACATCTTCAAGGGACCTTCATCCATACCCCCAGCATCTTTTGGGTACCCAAGCTGGTCAAGCCCCACCTCAAGTGATCCATTACCATGGACAGCGAGGGGGAAGCCAAGCCAACACCCCTACGCTCTCAAGTTCTCTGGAAGGCTCCCGAGAACGACCAAATAGTCAAGAAGCCAAAGTCAAAAAG
Source organism: Lachnellula hyalina (assembly GCF_007821495.1). Lineage (NCBI taxonomy): Eukaryota > Fungi > Ascomycota > Leotiomycetes > Helotiales > Lachnaceae > Lachnellula > Lachnellula hyalina. The sequence goes on from NW_022157262.1 coordinate 60,870, forward strand.
ACAGAGGACAGTTCAGACACCACACCAATAGCAGTCACTCTCCCAGATGCAAAACTTGAGCCTTCGATAGCAGTCCAGCAGCCCGAAAGCCCAGACAGTGACTCATCCGAAGATTCATCCGACGACGAGAAGGGTGTTCAAAGTCCCTGACCAGGCAGTGGCATTTTACAAAATCGAAGGAGTGGAAATTTTGATCTAGCGGGATGGGAGGGTTTATTGTTGTTGTTGTACTGGTTTTCTGCGTTTGTTCTTGCATTTTCAATACCCCATTTCGTCGGTTGCATATGTTTGTTTTGGGTAGATCGGTTCTTTTGCTTGAACACACTGTATTATTCATTCTTTGGACAAGGGGAGGCGATGCATATAAGGTTATGAAGTTTATGACAATAGTTTTATTTGATGTTAGCGGATTATTGAGTGGGAAGGCTCGATATCTATGCATTGGATGGAAGCTTGATAATGTATGAGATAGGATGGGGATGATGATGAATTAGTAGGGGAAGGATATCAGATAATGAACATAAGAAAGTCTTGTTCAACCTAATTTGATCCAAAGCTAGTATTAGTTAAATGCGAGTAGGATTATACGTAAGATTTAGTCTCATATAACCTGTCTATCGGCCATTGATAAAGCGTTGAAGGAAAGATGCTCCAGCTCTTACAAAGTACGTGCACTCCAAACTCAAGAGTCCTTTGATCGAGTTCAGCTTAAAGCTCCCAACTCAATCTAAATATCATATCATGACTCCCAACGCCCCAAACCTAAAACCCAAACCAACATTACTTCCCTCCCGTTACCCTCGCAACTTCCTCCCCATCTACACTCACAACCTGCACCCCCTTCTCCTTTAAGTCCCCCACAACTTCATCCCACCCTGCCGCATCCACAGCTCTCGTCGCCTCCCCCACAACCCACGTCCTGAAGCCCTCAGCAGCGGCATCCACCGCCGTAGCCCTAACACAATAATCAAAAGCCAAGCCCACCACAAAAACATCAGTCACGGCCTCACGCTCGAGTATACCCTTCAGCCCACTATCAACACATTTGTGCGGATCGTAAAACGCGGAATACATTTCTATGTCCTGCCTCTGGCCCTTCTCTACTACCCTATCAATCCTAGATAGGGATAGGGAAGGGAGGAGCTCGGCGCCGGGTGTTCCCTGGATACAGTGGTCGGGCCAGAGTTTCGTTTCGTAGGACCCGATGGGTGTGGTTATGGTTGTGGTTGAGGTGAAGGGGTGTGTCCCGGGGTGCGTAGAGGAGAAGGAGGTGTGGTTCGCGGGGTGCCAGTCTTTGGTGGCTACTTTGAGGGGGAAGGGGAGGGCGAGGAGGTGGTTGATTGTTGGGATTATAGATCGGGCATTGGGGACTGCTAGGGTGCCATTCTGGTGGGGGGGGGAGGGTTAGTTGGGTTGCAGAGGTTGGACGGGGATGAGGGCGTACGGGTGGACAGAAGTCTTCTTGGACGTCAACGACTATGGAGGAAGGGTGGTCAGCTATGTTTCTTGAGTATGCGGTGATCCGGATTGTGTGACATTTGATGTCTTGTGATATCTTGAAACGTTATCGGAGCCATTGGTCTTACTGATTAAAGCGGATTTGAAGTCGGGGTTTGCCATGTTGGTAAATGTAAAGATATCAATGCTATGTGGTGGGGAAGCTCTGAAAGTTTGTGCCCAAGAATGAGGGATTACAGTAGCTTTATATTACTTTTAGGGAAAATTCTGGAAATGCCAGGCGTCACTGGAAAGACTAAGAAGATAATGACGAGTCAATTGACTAGTCAATTGACTCGTAGGTATTCTATGAAATGGAATCTAACACGGCCAGCTCGAGATGTGAGCGGTGGTGGCGATCTTTTGGATCTTGAGCTTATCGCATGTTGCGGGGAAGGAATCTTGCGCTAAGAATTACAATTCTCACTCTATTGGACGCCCCAGCATGAAAACGGACTCTGATTCTGATGTATCACAAACTCAAAATCTGCAGCTCGAAATAACAATAAAACTACTGCGTAACATGATGTGTGGTGGCAAAGAAGCAAGTTAGGAAAGATACTTGTAAACGTAGAAATAATCCCCGCCGCCACTATTGCCTTTTTACCCTTTGAGACGGCACAGCCCAACACCCACTTGAGCATTAACATGAGCCATAGGTGAAGGAGATACTACTACGGCTATTACTGTAGAAAAGAAAAGTTGAAAGGAGGCAAAAGAACAATATCAAGCCTTTCCATTATCGTAAAGTTTCTTCTTTCAGGGGCGCTGCGCTGTACCCCCTTTATCCTCCTCTATCGGGAACCTAGCAGTGACACTATCGGGAAACGCTAGAACAGAACTGTAACCGAAATTCATTTCCATCGCTCTTTGCTTCTAGCCCGCCCAAATTGACTGCCACCACCAAACAAGCATTAATTTGGCACTTGGTCCTCCTTTTCTCTTTCTCTTTCTCTTTCGCTCTCTCTACAAGACTCACCAAGGTCGCGCACAACTCGCCAGCTTTGGGTCATACTCCTGGATTCAACACCACTCGAGTAGTCCTAGTTCACGCCTAGGTATGTTTGTTTATTTGCGCGTTTTCCACATCTCCCCAAATTCCACCTTCTCTGCGATACCATACAGGAATCCTATAGCTATCCACGCGGGAGTCGTCAATTGATACTCGGAAAAGCCTCTGTCAGATCTCTGCCATGTCATTGGCACCGATGGGCGGCGGCCCAAAAGGATTCGGCCGAGTCTGTTGAGAACAAACGCATCTCGGTATTTTCCTAAAATGATTCGGCCTCCGAGTCTTTTTGGAGTCAAATACTCCTCGGGATAGTTTCCAATCGCCTCGCGCATATTCTTTTTTTTTAACACCCTCGTCGCATATTCAAACTCTGCTGGGTAATAGAAGCTGATTGCTGCGCCCCATAGGCAGACAAAACAACAGCAGATAACCCGCACCTTTCGATGGCTTTTTAGATCCTGTTACAAGACCTCCAAACCTTGAAACCTCGAAAATGCCTCTTCTCGCCCGAATTCGCGGGGCTCAGACAGATACCGCGAAGACTCCTGCTCGTCCGGTTTGGTTGAACAAAAAAATCACACCGATTTTGCAGGCCATCTCGTACAGAGCATGTCTCCACCCCATACATACAATTGTCATTGTTGCCTTCTTGGCGAGCACGACTTATATTGGCCTGCTGGAAAGTAGTCTCTTCGATGTGGTGAAAGCTACAGCTGGGGGAAAGGCCGACTGGGCCTCCTTAACTGCAGGTAGCCGTCAATTGAGAGTTGGAGAAGAAACTGGTTGGAAATGGCAAGCAACGGACACTACGACGCCAATCCCACAGGGCGTGGATCATCTAGCCCTTCTCACTTTTGTCTTCCCGGATTCGCTAGCCGCCAATTCTCCACAGACTGCTCCTCTACCCAACGTTGTACCTGTACCGGAAAACTTGACCGTCACCCACCTACCATCGACATCCAACCCGCTGGCCCCACTCTCCCAGGATAGTGCTCTGGCATACTCAGTTCCATACAGCCAGGCTGCGGAATTTCTTGCCGGGGCTCAAGAACTGCCAAATTCTGTCATGGAACTAGAACTACACGACGAAAAAGCCCGTACTGGAATGGAAGCTGAGCATCTCAGGGAGCAAAAGATGTGGCTCATGAAAGCTGCGAGGGTTCACGAATCAGATTACAGTGTCAGAAGTTGGGCCCTGAACGCCTGGACCGAATTCGTGGATCTGATTAAAAATGCCAAGACGCTCGACATCATAATCATGGTGCTGGGATACACGACTATGCATCTAACCTTTGTCTCTCTTTTCGCCTCTATGCGACGAATGGGTTCCAATTTCTGGCTCTTTGCAACTACCTTGATCTCATCGGTCTTCGCCTTCCTCTTCGGCCTCCTTGTAACTACAAGAATGGGAGTACCAATGAACATGGTTCTACTTTCGGAAGGTTTACCGTTCCTAGTGGTTATAATTGGTTTCGATAAGGCCATCTTCCTGACTAAGGCTGTATTGTCCGCATCGATAAACACACGCAGACCACGAGCTCAGAGCAGTCCCAAAGCTGGAGATTTGGAGAAGAAACAAATGTCAACTTCGATTGGATATGCTGTTCAAGTAGCTATTGAGGAGAAGGGCTACGAAATCGTCCGTGACTACGTGGTTGAAATTTCCCTTTTGACTATGGGAGCGTTTTCTGGTGTACAAGGTGGATTGCAACATTTCTGTTTCCTAGCTGCTTGGATTCTGGTATTCGACTGCATTCTTCTTTTCACCTTCTACACTGCTATTCTAAGTATCAAGCTGGAATTCAACCGGATCAAACGCCACGTTGCGCTGCGCCAGGCTCTTGAAGATGATGGTATCAACCACCGGGTAGCTGAGACTGTTGCCCAAAGCGAGGAATGGCCGAAAGCCAAAAACTCAGGTACCAGCGATATATTTGGACGCAAAGTCCGAGACAGCAGCATCCCGAAATTCAAGGTTCTCATGGTGTCGGGATTTGTCATAATCAATGCTCTAAACATCTGCACCATCCCATTCCGAGGTGGAAAGAACAACGCAGCGCCTCCTACAGTGAGTGGGATTACGGGGAATGGACTGCACGTCATAAACTCGCCTCCCATGGATCCATTCAAAGTCGCATCGAATGGTCTCGAGTTTATCTTCGAGTCTGCGAAGTCTCATGACAAATCGACCGTGGTCACCATACTTACACCTATCAAGTACGAGCTCGAGTACCCTTCGATACATTACGCCAAGCCTTCCAGAGGTGGTAAGGACAGATCGTCACTACGAAATGAGAATGGAGAATACGTCAGCGACTATGGAATGGGGGGCCGCGTCGTTGATGGCATACTCAAGAGCCTAGAAGATCCGATTTTGTCGAAATGGATAGTCGTTCTTCTAGCATTGAGTGTGATTTTGAACGGTTATCTATTCAATGCTGCGAGATGGAGCATCAAAGAACCCCTGCAGCTGGCTCCTCACCATTCCGTGGATGCTTCAGAGCTTGCGTTAGCTGAGAGGTTCAACAACTCAGCCTCAACGCCGACACTGAAGTTACCCTCCATCGATCCAACAGCTACTGAAAATGTAGCACCACCAACTCCAGCAACAACAGACGATGAGTCGGACGTTCTCACCATGCGCAGAACTCCAGTAGACAGCCGGCCATCTACTCTCAGCCGAGTGCAAACAGAGCCTAGTCTACGCCGCACCCAGGAACAAATGGATCAGATGCTTCGAGAAAAGCGAACACCAGAGCTCACCGATAGGGAGCTCGTAGAGCTATCCTTGCAAGGCAAACTCCCTGGCTATGCTCTCGAAAAAACATTGAAGGATGCTACTCGCGCTGTCAAGATTCGGAGATCGATCATCTCGCGAACTCCCGCTACTTCCGAGACTACTAGTCTCTTGGAGTCGTCCTTGTTACCGTACCAGAACTACAACTATGATCGTGTCCTCGGCGCTTGTTGCGAAAACGTTATTGGATACATGCCCTTACCACTTGGTGTTGCTGGACCGATTGTCATTGATGGTCAGAGCTTTTTCCTACCCATGGCTACGACAGAAGGTGTTCTTGTCGCCAGTACAAGTCGTGGTGCTAAAGCTATCAACTCTGGTGGCGGCGCAGTCACGGTCATAACGGGCGATGGCATGACTCGAGGCCCCATTGTTGCATTTGAAACTCTAGAGCGAGCAGGCGCCGCGAAAGTATGGTTAGATTCCGAAGCTGGCCAAGAAACTATGAGAAAGGCGTTCAACTCTACGAGCAGATTTGCTCGTCTTCAATCACTCAAGACTGCGTTGGCAGGCACAAATCTCTATCCCCGTTTCAAGACTACTACTGGTGATGCAATGGGGATGAACATGATCTCCAAAGGCGTCGAGTATGCTTTGACTGTCATGTCAGACAGTGGGTTTGAAGACATGAACGTCATTTCCGTTTCTGGCAACTACTGCACTGACAAGAAGCCCGCTGCAATCAACTGGATTGATGGTCGGGGAAAGAGCGTCGTTGCAGAGGCCATCATCCCTGCCGAGACTGTGCGGAAGGTCCTCAAGACGAGTGTAGATGCTATGGTGGAGCTGAATATTGCCAAGAATCTAGTCGGAAGCGCAATGGCTGGAAGTATTGGTGGCTTTAACGCCCATGCCTCGAACATTGTCACTGCCATTTTCTTAGCCACTGGTCAAGATCCAGCCCAAAACGTCGAAAGCAGTAATTGTATCACACTCATGAAGAAGTAAGCTGACCCATAACCCAAAGATTGTTGAACTTTACTAACCAAATCACGTAGCCTTCGTGGGAACCTTCAAATCAGTGTTTCGATGCCCTCCATCGAGGTTGGAACATTGGGTGGTGGTACAATTCTTGAACCACAAAGCGCGATGCTCGATCTGCTCGGTGTCCGAGGCTCGCATCCCACGAACCCGGGTGACAATGCCCGAAAGCTTGCGCGCATTGTTGCGGCGGGTGTGCTTGCAGGAGAACTGTCACTGTGCAGTGCTCTTGCTGCAGGCCATTTGGTCCAAAGCCACATGGCACACAACCGTAGTGCGCCCGTAACGAGAACGAGCACCCCAGCACCGACTGGTGCTCAAACACCCGTGACTACTGCAGTGGCAAGCATGCAAGAAAGAGCTGGCTTAACAATGTCGCCCTCTACCACAATGTCGTCAGCTGCTATTCTCAGAGCTGCCGAGGCGAGGAAATAGTGCAGTAAATGGAAATAAATAATTGGCATTGGATGGAGTTTTTATGGCGTTTTCATTATTCTAGAGCGCAAGCTTGCTATAAACTTGGGCACTGTTTACCTTGGTGTCAATACAGACATAGACCTAGATTTGGTCTTTCTTCGATTGGTTTTACACTGTGCTCTGGACTTTTGGACAGGGGCGGTTAGATACTTTAGACGCAGGAGCTTACAATGAAAGCCACTAAAAATATCTCATAATAGCGCTTACTTGGGAGACTACCCCTATTTCGCATGAGAATCACTTTGAAGAACACGGTCAAATTTTTAATGTATTTATGGAAGACGCAATGCCGTGCGTGGACTCTCACACGTAATAGTCGTTCTTTCCAACGTTGGCTTCTAATCTTATTATGAAGTAGGATGGTGGGATGATTGCAGAGATATATATATATATTTTTTGAGGTGATGTTGCGCATGGAGGGCATTAACAACAATAGTAGTCAAGGACAAAATATTTATCAAAAGTAAATTTTATGGGAGTAAATATAGGTGGGGTATATCTCCAAAACAAAAATAGTGTGCTTGGCCCCACATCATAATCCAATCATTTTTAAAGCTGACAAAAACTGGACGCCTTCCAACTCCAACTTCTACCGTCTAAAGTAGGACTTTTCGAAAGATCTTAATATACAGTAGGAAATAGCAGAGAAGGAGAACGCCAATTCAAATCCAACGTCACCACCATATTCAGCACCGCAGAGCTTTCCAATGGGACCCGTGAACCATACCTGAGCCATTCCGAGCACAGCTCCCATAACACCAAAGAGGAAAGCAGTGATGGCGGCGAATCCAGGAGGAAGCTTGCTAGGCTCGAGGTAGTCCTGAGGGTTATATCCGCTGAATCCACGCTTGAAGAAAACATGTTCCGAAATGGAAATGCCCTCATAAATAGCCAGCCAGTACCCAATCACCAGCATGAAGTTTTCGAGGATGGACTCAAAGTGACTGTAACCTGGGATTGCGATGGCGACATAGACGCATGTTCCGATAAAGGTCCAAATGAATCGGGGAACGCGTTGGGACACACGAGCCAGGAGTTGGAGACTGAGAGAGACGGAGTAGATGTTCGGGCAGTTGTTGGCAACGATGGAGAGTGCGAGAATGACCAAGCAGAATTGACCGAATTTGCCCAATGGTGGGACGATGACGGCGGCCAGAAGTCCTCCAATGCCAGAAGAACTATAGCCATCCATATAAGCATTGTCTCCATCGTTGGCAGCCATTGTCGTTGCGATAGCAGCACCGAGCATTTGGGTGAAGAGAAGAGGGAATGAAAGGCCGGCGAACGTCCACAGAAAGATCGATTTGCGGGAACGACCGACAGGTTGGTAAACAGTGTAGTCGGCAGCATAGGAGGTCCATCCAGTGGCAAACCCATAAACGGATGCGGCAAAGGAAAGAGCAGATCCTGCTTCAGATATCCCGACGCCCATTGGGATGTTCGAAAATTCACCAGAGTGGGCGAATTCTCCCAATACAACCAAGAAGATAATTAAGCATGGAATCCAGGAGTATCTCTCGTAGGTGTGAACAATCTTATACCCGAAGAGGGTAATGAGGAAGGTTGAGACCGCAATTACCAAGATTCCAGCCCAGCCAGGCATATTGTGGTTGACAGCATTGAACAATTGGGCTCCAACAATGACATTTACAGAGGACCAACCAATACAAGCCAGGATGTTGAAAACAGCAACTTCGAAGAGGTTAGATCCAGGACCGCCATTGAGGCTTCAGGTGACTTACTGATTTTTACACCATACCATCCAAAGTAGAAACGGCTTAGCACCATCTGTCTCAATCCGAATCGAGGGCCAAAAGTCGAAAAGAAACAGACAGGAAGTATTCCCATCAAGTTGACGAAGAAGATGATCAAAATTGTGTCAATGAATCCAAGGTAGAAGACAGGGTATGCCAGAGCTCCAATGGCAAAAGACGAAACGACCATGTTGGCACTGAGCCACTATTTTGGAGTTAGTGGCGATTTTGTATTGCAATGTCATATAGGAAGGGAAGCTTACCAAAGTTCCAATTTGTGACATACCAGCATCGGAACGCTCGTCACTTGGAACACGCTCGATACCTCTCTGCTCTACACCAAATTTCCCCGCGAGTCTCTGTGTCCTCGCATACCAAGAATCTCCCAAAACGAAAGTCTCGGCGGGAACAGCACCTTCGTCTGGGACAATACCGCTGCCATACTCGCTCGACCCCCCTGATTTTTCAGCCGGTACTGACTCGACGTCGAAGTCGGACTTGTTTTTCGAAAAAGGACCCATTTTGAAAGATGAGTTATGTCGAGATTGGAAGTATGGGACTGTTTTCGTTTAATATTCTGAAACTATTCGAGTATCCCAATTGGAGTGAGAGGTAGGTTCAAATATGAACCTTCACTGCCAATGTCCTGCTTGCATTGGAACAGGAAACAGGGAGGACGGATGATAGTAATATATAAAAATCTAGTAGCCGTGTATTGCCACCTTGAAACAGGGATCTAAGACCAGGGTAGCTCTGCGTGGAGAAAGAGGTACTGTATGCATTGGGTCCGGCCTGCGGACGACTCCGATGTTTTAGTAGTTGGGTGGAAGCAACCGTGAGAGATTCCTTCAGCCAATAGCCTTAGCTGTGGGCTCAAGGGCCTGAAAAGTAGTATTTAGTCACTGATAAGGAAATCAGAGCTAAACGGAGCCCCGAAACTTAGGAAAGAGGTGGACGCGGGGTCTAAAGGTGCTAGAAGATATCAAAAAGGCTCCAGAAGGTCTTAGCAGATATCAAAGTTCAAGAGCATCATTTCTTGCACACGATCACGCCGGTACCCGATGCGAACTTAACTCGAAACTTTGAAACTTTAAAACTCATCCAGATCTCAGATGTCGTGGGAGCTGAATAGCACGATTGTCCCGCTATACTTGACCTTGAATGGCGACGCCACGGGTTTTCTGTGCATCCACTGACCTTAAGGCAGCACGAACGACAAGACCTACTTGGACATACTCCTTGGCAAGCCATATGGTCGAAACCTCCAATCACTTCTTGTAGAAATTTTCACAGGTTCACGATAACCTCGCAAATGCATGATGCAGACACAGGGTTCTCAGCTGGATTTCTCTTTCTGAAAGTATTTTGCATGTAGATCATGGACACTACAGGGCTGGCGCTTCGTACTATCTTACTCGAGTGTCGATGGTTAAAACCGCGAAATACATGTCGCGAATAGAATCGGGATGCTGCCTGCAGTATGCTAGAACAAATAGAAGGCAGAATTCCCCACAGATCGAACGAAATAGATGATTATTTCCCATGTGTACCTCTTATGTTCGACGCGGTCCGCCGCTGACAAGAATGCTTGCAGAGATGGGAGCTTGCATTGAGCCGCCGCGCCTTGGACGTTTTGATGAATAGAGAAGCTGCAAGAGACCTCTGTTGCACAGCGGTCAAAGCCCACATGCATTGCAGGCGTGCACTGCGTTTCGGTCTGAACCTCCTGTGAATAAGAGGACGACAGAAGTAAGATAATTACGATCCAGATAATGAGTAGAGACGCCTTGCCTAAAACGGCTAAGCCAGAACAGGGTTGCTTTCGTGCAGTGGATCTTCTCGACCTTGCCTTGCCATGCTCCTCAATTGCCTTTCTCTTCTCCTCTTCTTCGGTAGTCAAACTCTCTTCCCAAGCTGCATCTAAGGCCGGTTCCTTGTTAGTTTAGGTGGGGGGGGTTAAGGTGAAGGCGGGAAGCTGCACCTTCTATTATGACCACGGTCGTTTCCCTGCGATGCGATGAGGTCCGGGAGAAGTACAAGCAACTTTCCAGAACTTCAGACGAGATGAGCTACAGTGTCGCAATTTGCCCAAATAGAGGCTTCTTACAGGGTAGTCCCACGTTGTCCGCCTCGAGATGCTCAATTGAGTCGAGTCGAGGTTCCACGTTTCGGGATTGCCCGATGGCCGCTTTCACTTCGCGGGGCGAGCCTTGGGGTAGTACAGTGTCGACGACCCTCCCATTTGGAACGAACCTTTTTTCTTTTGAGATTGAAACGCAAGCTAAACGTGCTTAAGCAGCCGCATACAGCTTTAGTTGGAATATCAGAATTCGAGGCTAGGCTCTCCATGAAGCGTGAAGTCCCCGCCTATAGGGCTATCCTGATGCTTCTTCTAATCTGGACCACAGATCTCTCAAGCTCATTGCATCAGTGTATGTTGCGATGCTGATAACTCTGTAGTTTCTAATTGACGCAGTCCCTCGTCTGCGTCGCACAAGGCTAAGGATTTCCGCAAGGTATCGATTTCCCCTCTATTGTTCCTATCGTCCTCGATCAGCATTTTCACCTCCTTCAAATTACATCTCTTCTTCAAGTAAAGACTTCCTCCTCTTCTCACTCACTGCTGCATACTCTTTCCAAAAGTCGGTGAATACCCCGCTCCAATGTGATGAGTATCATAACTGCAGCTTTCCGTATGACTCGCATATGTCAAGAACTGCATGGCTCCTATTCCAAGCAGAATCGGCAACTCACATCAGCGGTGAGCGTTCTTCGAGATACAAAAACGGCGCGGCGTTGATGCAATGCAGGGGTCCATTTTGACAGCAAAGCAATGACACTCGAACCCAACCGTTTTCTGTAGCTCCAAGACATGCCATTGTGGGGAATATGATAGCTCATAATGGAGATCGACTTTTGGGTTTGGTGGAGTCGGACTTTTTGCGAGATCGGAAGTCTACAGGTACACCATGCTTGAATCATGGTAAATCGTAAGTACCTTGTTAAGTTTCGAGAAAAAATGCCATCTACGAAGGTTTGCACTTCGCTCGTCTGCTTTACCTGAAAACGGCAAGTGCGCTAAGCGCAACACTTCTGTCGAATATATGCAGCTCCTTCTACCTTCAAATATTCGTCCCAACATCTGCTGCGCCAACGTTTTTTACAGAATAACATGGCAAGCAAAATACACTGTACCTCTTCACGTGAAGTGTTTCGACTCCTGAAACACGGCGGCTACAAGCAGCTCAGCCAAGTAGCCGCCACCAATTGGGAGCCCAAGACAACCGCTCGGCAACTTTAGGTTTGCTATTTAAGCATAGTTTCTGCAAACCCTTTCATGCTGGTGGCACAGTTCAATATCAAACCCCAATAATCGGCTCTCTACAACGTTTGTGCCAATCACCAGCACTGTAGAGAGCCGCCAGCCTTCTTATTATCCCGCAAGGCTATCTTAGGAGGCAGAAACGAAATACCAACATCTTGGCGGTATGTTAGCTCTACCAATTGTTGGGATTGGCAAATTCGTAGATAGAGACAATGCCGTGTCCTTGTCAAGAGACTTCTTCATATTGCCAACTGTGTTCGATGTTGAAAGTGATCAGTTGATGGCGATCCGTGCAAAGGCCAACAAGCCGAAGCACCACTCTATATAGAGAGAGAGCTTTCCCTCGTAGATAGGCCAAGCAATGAAGCAACCTACCAACTCACCCCACTTGCTCTTTGACTCTGAGATCACCTCTAGTGATCCACTTTACCCCTACGATAAAGTAACCGTTCAATGTTCGAAATGTCTCTCCCAGTCCCTACTATTGAAAAGCCGATGCGCACGAGCCCGAAAATGAGCTACATTGACGCAGCTCTTTGTGTTTTTGAGCGTCCCAAAACAACCAGTCTCGTAACCAGAGGACTTCCAAGCACCATAGCACCGTCTCGGCTGTTTCGTCTGAAGATCTCTTGAGAGCAACTTCTAGGGTTCCATCTAGAGCTCCGTCAATCAACAGTGTCCCAATCGAGACATGGCGGCGATCCATGGGTCTCGGGTTTTCTTCGACGACATCCTTACGCCGGTGTCCTGGCTCTACTCATGGTACTTCTGTGTGCTGGCGCAGATGCAGTTGTTTTGTATAAGTTTGATGAACAGTAGGTTGATAGTTGGAGAGTCTCTCCCTCTGTTCTTTCTTCTAGCTGTTTGTTCCGCGACGGCCAATGTCTGTCTTGAGTATGCTCGCTCCGAGGGTTTATTCTTGCTGTAAGATACATTTTTCTTCTCGGTTGATTGAAGCTGAATCTGTGCAGTGGTGGTGAAAGACACTCCAAGGTGGAACGCTCTATGACCTCAGTTGGTACTGGGAGTCCAGAGACTCCTTGGAGCAGTCAAGTCTGGTCGCGGATTCAATTTCGTTGCAGTCACAATTGTCGTTGCTTCGACCATTGTCCTTGACGGGCCCTTGCTCCAACAAGCCTACACCATTGTCTCAAAGCCCCTAGTCACAACGGTGAACGTCACCGCTCCAATTGCCCGAGAAATTCCTTACGGCTACACCGGTGGATGGGATAGCGGTGTCTTTAGTTCCCCTTCTCAAAAATTTATGATGAACACAACCTTCGCACAGATCATCAACAGCTACATAACAAGGGAAAGCATGCCGAACCCTTTCAATGGCTGTTCTGGAGAATGCTACGGGATCGTGAAAGCAGCTGGGCTCGCGACAAACTGCTCAATGACAGAACTTGTGTGGGACAACAACAGCAGTAGCAAGTAAGGAGGTGAAGTATGGTGAAGTTGTTAACGAAGGACTTGGATATTCTGAATATGGAAGAGAGCAAGCGGGGCAGGAGGTGTTGACATCCAGAGGCCGAAGACTGGAACTTGCCGATCTAATCAGAATAAAGGTGTCCGAATTACAAGCTGTCTATAGCTAGAGAAATCCAAGGTTGCAATTTCACCTTAATAGATAGAGCCTTCTGAAAAGAACGTAGGGAATCAAAAAATATTCCAAAAGCCATGCATCGTTTCAGCTACCAAGAACTCCAGAGAACTAGCCCATCGGGTTGGTCGAAGTGTATTTCTATAAGAATTCCATTTACACTGATGCAGATGCTATGGGGAACAGCTTTTGCTCTGGGGGTGAAAATGCTTTCTCGCTTCATCAGCAAGATGACGAGGGGCCATAACGCTGAACCTCGAGTCCTCACTCTCGAGCCAGTAATCGTTAATGACTCCCCTCTTAATACCACTACCAACGACTTGAACTTTCCTAGCAATGATTCGCTCAAACATTGCTCGTACTTCAAGAAGCATTTTCTCAGCATCAGCATCATGAGTTAGATGGCCACTGCCGACTTTGACGCGCGGGATCGATGCATGGCGAATCTCATGACGACGTCTCAATTCCACGTTTTTGTGTAGAACAAAGGATAGAAGCACGTTAAGTGATGACATGTACTGTATCCAATTACCGCCCTCTTCGGGGAAGATAATTGCAGCTTGCGAGGCTGGGAGTCCGGGGACTTGGCCAGCATCGTCTGGTAGCTCAGGAATTTTCGTGCTTCGTTTCCGTTCGTAGAAGGAATCTCCAACATAGAGATGATTCTCATCAATGTCAAACCAAGCTAATGCATCCGGCGTATGACCTGGAGTGTGGATGAATTGGACACGAAAAGGGATGTCAGGAAGAGTAAAATAAGCCAGATGTTTAGCCCAATGCGTAATAGTATATCGTGGTGTAGGTGTGTTCATATATTTGCATAGTGAGTGCTCCGGTAAATCATTCAAGATAAATTCTTTATTGAAATCGGATGCGATGATGGTAGGCTTGGCGGAAAGAAACTGTGTGATTCCCAGGATATGATCATAGTGGCAATGAGAACAAAGAATAACGTACGCCTTGACTCCGTTGGGGTTTAGAGGCTGTTGGTTGTTCGAAGAGAGAGGAAATGTTTCTAGATATTGACGGAGGGAAATCAGAGACCGGTTCTTAGATCGAGGACTGTTGCAGCCTGTATCCGTGACCATGAGGTGGTCTGGGTACACCTTGACGTAGATGTATGGCTGCTCTCCGTAACTGTCATCCTCAATGATCAAGAAAGTCGAGGAATTGACACGACTGCTGATGAAACTCGTGCTTGGCAAGGAATAAGCCATGTCTAAGACTATCAAAGGGATCTTACAGTCAGCAAAGCGATCTACCGGTATGTATGATTCAAGGAAGCTAACAGACATCTGAATATCTGTGATAGTGCTGAATGGTTGGAAACAGGCCAGGCTGGCAGAAGGTGAGATGTGAATCTGTGACTACCTCTTGGGACAATGTAACGATGCCTGGTGTCAACAAGAAGAGGATAGAGGCGTGAGAGGTCGCTAGGACAAAGAAGTTATTCCCTCGCTAAATCTTCGCTCCAGAAAAAAAGCTGAGGCGCCCGTTTCTCCCTTCCTTTCTTCTCACCTCACCTCACTCGATCATGATACGATGTATTTAAGTCTTTGCACAGCATATGTTTATTTGATGGCGAAAACCCGGCACGTGGCGCCTCATGAATCCCAGTTCTTTCTAGGTACAACTTCTTTGCCGCGCGAAACGACACTGGTCCTTGTATAGTAGACATTGGTCGCGCCTTCAAGATATACGAGCGAGATGACGAGACGGCCATCGAACAGAGAGAGAGGCCTTACGAGCTTCAATACATGTCGCAGGACGAAGACCCTTTCTCACGCAATTCCATTATCCTCTCCCCGAGCGAGCATGTCCACCTGTCCATGGGTTTGTTATATTGTGCTGTCTACATTATCTGGTCAAAAGTTGTGTCCAGAGGTAGGTATCTATCCTACTGTATGAGACTATCCAGCCTCTCGGAGACGCACCTCAGCGCGTGAATGCTAGTCATTCTTGCTCTCACGCGTACTTGCCGCAGGTGGGTATTTTGGAGATATCGTATTATAGGCGTATAGGCGCCACAGTCCAGACTGTAGCATCCAGTCACCAGCACCTGACATTTTTAGCTGGGACGTGCCATCCCATGCCATGTTACTGTAAGCATCTCATCTTTCTAGATCTTGGAGCTTTTGACTGGCCCTCGTTTGAGGTTGAGCGGTTGTCGCAGGAGTCGCGTAGCGGCCCCTCCCCTGCTTAACCCCACCCCCAACCATAGAAAAGTTCGGCTTGAAACTTCAAGAAACCTCGCTAAGGCTCGACGATAGGGCGACGATCACTGTCCTCTCTTTGACTACAGACAGGGAGTGAGTCGACAATTGCCATGTCACTCAGATGCCATTCATTGTTCTGGTTGGTACGAGAGTCTTTGTTTTAATAACTCCAGTAGTGTTACCTTTCTGTTTAAGATTTCCTCATTTTCTTTCTTCTTGTTAGTCTATTTTCACTATGCTGTTTTTCACACTTCTGTCTTTGAGCCTCCCGAGTGAATAATGGAAAGCAAATAACCCCATTCACAATACCTAGTTATTGTTCTCAATACTTACATTCGCAATACCATTGTTCAGCAGCGCTGTCTATTGGTACTATTTAATCACTTTTGATTCCTTTCTACATCTTTTGAAACCTTTCCCACATCGTCCACCGATACCAATACACCATCATCCAGAAGTTACTCCAACTCAACACCACGAGAATTCTGCAGATCCACAGGAAGTTATCGTACTCGCAGGCGAGTCACAACAACACAACGCGAATACCACCAAGCATGAGATCTTCCATCTCTCCAAAGATAGGCCTCGTAGCCCTTGTACTGCTGGCTTGCACAAGCACAACTGAAGCACACAGCTGGGTCGAAGAGATCTATCGTATTGCTTCAAATGGTACCTTTACCGGACTGCCTGGTTACCCAAGGGGCTTCACCGCGCGAGCAGCTGGTGTCGATCCAGACCTACCCATGGTTTACCTCCTACCCCCAAACGGCCGAGCGCCTCCTGGGATACTTTCCACAGACCTGATGTGCAAAGACAGCCAGGCCATCGGAAAATATACTCCTGGATCCAACATGCTGAATGCAGCTGCCGGTGACTTCATAGCCATGACATACAATGAGAATGGCCATGTTACGCTGCCGACATCCACAACTCGACCAGCCGGTAATGGAACTGTTTTCGTCTATGGCACCCAAACGCCAGCCAACAGCGATACATTTCTTGGTATCCACAAGGTGTGGAACCCCGACGGAACAGGAGGCGACAAGCGCGGTAAACTCCTTGCAACCAGGTATTTCGACGATGGACAGTGTTATCAGGCAGCCACCGACAATGATCCTAATCCCACAAATCAACGCCCTCTTAGAGATGCCCGCAGAGCTTTGCATCCCGAAAGTACCCAAATCCCGTGTCAGACAGACGTCCAGATCCCGGCCGATGCCGGATCGTCTGGCAACTATACCTTTTACTGGGTGTGGGACTTTGCACACTTGGATCCAAGCACGGGCGCAGTTGCCACTAACGAAACCTACACAACTTGTCTAGATGTGGGCTTGACCGCGAATCCTATCCCAAAAGTTGGTGACTTCGTCGCAAAGCAGCTCGTCACCTCGGAAGCCATTAAAGAGCAGCTCGGCAAAGCAATGTTGGTCGACCCAACCGCAGCTCTGGCACTTTCAGGCGCATCCCCGGCAGCTTCACCACAAGCATCTGGAAGCCCTTCATCGCCGGTCGCATCAGCATCAGCACCAGCTGCATCGGTACTACCAGCCCAAATACCTGGATACTCAGCGATCCCACCCCAACAGTCAAGCATTGCCTCAAACCCACAATCACCGCTTACCGTCACGGTCACAGTCACAGTCCATGATGGAGGCTCAGGCTCCAGTGCAAGCGCACCAGTCGCGAGCTCCCAGCCAACCACACTCGCCACCTCCGCAGTCCCTCAAGCAGGACAAAATCCAGCTCCAATGAGCTCGGCATCGGCACCAGCACCAAGCAACAGCTCAAGCGTGGTCTTCGTGGCCCCATCAGTACTTTCACCTGCTCCCTTCAACACAGGCTCACAAGCCGCGACATCCGCTGTCGTCGCAACGCCAGCTGCAGCTGCAGCAGCTTTGCAACGCCGTCGAGCTCTCTGAGCAAGGCGAGGTGACTGCATCCTGTTTTGGTTCGCTTCGTGATACGAAATATGATAGGAGTTTAGGAGTAGGAGGATATCACGGATGCATAGAATGTTGTAATAAGATCTTATTTAGATGGATATGTTAGATCATTTCGCACTTGTAAAAGATGTGATGAGAGTATAGTATATCGTTGATATATAGCTAAATATAATACCCTTAACTAGAAATTAATCTTAAGTTTTTTATATAAAAATATAATGTGACTAGAAAATAACTTTTAAACTAGGTCGGCAATTTTTCTTTTTCTAAATTTATAAAATTGCTTATAACTATTAGTATTATAAGATAGCTAAATAAATCACTTTGTATTCTAAAAGTGCTAATATAAAGTATATTATATTTTTAAGAAATAGTGGTTTTATTATAATAGTTATATAAGTATAATTAGAAGTAATTATAA